>NW_019397009.1:109381-140188 GCF_000591075.1 Eurytemora carolleeae | reverse complement strand
GGGGGTCCGAAAATCGTTTTCTGGGAAATTCCCCATAAAGTGACATGTCCAAGTAACAATGGCATCCCATTGAACTTTTATCTGAACAATATCGCCGTTTTTATACCTTGAATTCTGACAATATCATTCATTGTCTCTCCTGTTGCATAAAACTCTCGTCACCGAAGCCACAACTGAAAAAAAAATTAATATTTAGCGACGAAAATCTAGGATATCTTATTCATCCATGATCAACTAAAGGTTACAAGGGTTTCTTATGAATCGGACATGCTACTTTATAAATTGAGGGTTACTTAATATAATATCACGTCCTCAGTTTATTTATTGACATATTATTTATGATAAACTACGCCGTTATTTGTTCATTTTTAAGTTAGAGTTGAGCTCACGTTTTCTTCCTAAATTATCACATTTCCAAAAAACCCCGAGTGTAGAATTGATCAGAACTGGTGGATGGTTTGATGGATCTAAACCCTTCATATCAGTCCCAAGGTATAATTCATTCAAGAATACTAGTTAAACAGTTACAGGGTTTCCCACAAGGATGAGATTGTAAAGACGACCTAAAACTCATATAAAAGGACAATCCCAAGGATGCCTTGAATATATTTTTTTAATGATTTATTAAATTATTTTGCAAAGAAAAAAGCAAGTTTAAAGTTGCTGAGAATCATAAATATAAGTAAACTAATAACATAAATTCCGTACAGTCGTCTTTGAAGTCTCATTCTGTATTGGTAACCCAGTACAAATTAAAAATTTCATGAATGTACTTCACATTAAATAAACAAGAGATGTGAGATTGCTTCTTTTTCTGATTTTAGCGTTTAAAATTTTTTTTATTTCAACTCTTAAAAACACCATATATGATTTTATGTTTGCAAATCGTTAAAGCTAAATACCCATAAAGGATGAGACTTCAGAAACAACTGTATTGAAATTTTTTAATATTTTGTTTGACATTTCTGGGCTCGTACAGCTGTAAACTTGTTTTTAAATTGTTAAGTATACAATTGAAAGACTATATTAAGATTTGATTTTCAACTATTATAAATTCCAGTTCATCGATAAGATTTTAATAAGAACCTAAATAATCTTTAAATATGACGGGTTTATGTTTTTTTGCTCTTTGGCATTTAAAAACGTCTTCTTACAGTCTTATTTTTAAAATTTTAAAAAATCTTAAAAATAAATACAAAATAGTACAAAATTGTACAAAATTATTTATAATAGCATCACAGTTCCTTTGTTTCCCCATCTTCTAAGGGTTTATATTTAATTATTTGGAAAAGAAAAAAGAAAGAAATGAATGTAAGAAATAAGATTGAATAATATCCGTGAAGTCGTCTCTAAACCCTGGTAATGTCTAGTCGGTTTCAGCGTAAACTATGAAATAAATTACAGTGAGGCCCATAAAACTATGAAATTGGAAGACAAATGTTGGATTCAAGTTTTAATAGTCTAATAAACTCAAAACGCAGGAATTGTGCAGTGTACTCAGACCCATTTCACTTGATAAAATGTTTATCAAACTTTAACCCGGTTAAACTTCTTGTTTTTTATTACACCTTCAATTACACAAAATATTGTTTGAATGTCACTTTTTTCACAGATTTATGTGTCTCATTAAAAATGTGTATATAACAAATGATAAATATATGTTTCAGAACAAAGAATGATACTGGATTATTTGCACCGGATTATATTCTCAACTCAAACTTATTCCAATATCTAGTTAAACCACCCTCGTAAAAATAATTGTTCTTTTGTAAAAAGCTGGTTTTGTGATGTATAAGAAACCTCAGTAAATCAAGGAATGTATTAAAGGAACCAATAATGACCCTCCATTGAAATTCCGTTGACTTAGATTTATCTGTGAGTAATTACATTTCTGAAAAGCTGGTTTTAACATGAACTAGCATCTATCTATATATATGAAGTTGTAATCTCTGCTGGTTAATTTGTTTGTCCGATCATAACTGAGGAACCCCTTGACCGATTTACCCCAAACTTTGGGAACTCTGGAGACCAGCGGAAATGTTCTTAGCTTGGTTTTAAGATTCTAAGTTGAATAGGTCTAATTTTATAAGAAAAATTTAGTTTCCCGGTCAAATCGACCGAGTGCGGGTAAACGAAGAGAGTAACCATGAGAGTATCCTGGGCAACGCTGGGTTCCCAAGCTAGTATTATATAAGCTTCTCGATTAACAGCATTTAATGAAAATTGTTGCATACCAAAGAACCAACTTTTTATAAAGGAATAAATATTTAAGTATATAGATTTACAAATTATAAAAAAATGTGAAAAATTTATCTTTAATTGTAAAAAAAAATAAAAATAAATATTCGCTATGATTCCCTGTTTTTTGTTTCGCAGAATTTTCATGTGCTGAATATATAAGAAAAATTTAAGAATTTGAATAAATAATATTTCTTTGTGTGAACACAAAACAGACAAGCAAATGCTTAAAATTAAAATAATAACCATTAAAATACCCGTACAGGCGGACTGTTTAAAGAAAATATTCAAGGAAAGTGTGCTTCTTTATCACTCGAAATCTTGTATAAAAAACTGTTTAAAACGAAACGGCCCACTTAACATGATCGATACATATGATGGCTATTGAAGGAAAAAGTGTGTACAAAAAATAGAGATAAAAGTTTTTAAGAATGTTGTCCAATGCCTGGCATAAATAGGATACAAATTACAAAAATAGACGACAATGTCATGTTTATTCGGACACCCTGCATTTATATAAAACAGAACAGAGATAAGAGAGTTACAGAGATCGATTAACACCTATATAATATGCGATATTTTCCCCAGCATGTTCTATTGTGTACAAGTACTGTACACGACCAATTATAGGAGACATCTGTATTCAGGGATATTTATGGATCCTTTGAATAGGAAATGAAAAATCTTTAAAAATAGACAATATTCATAAACGTTATGTTTTATGTTTAAAATTGGAGTATTTCTTTAAAGTTGTAAAACTTAACCCCTGAATGCAACAAGTGGCCGTGAGATGTCAGTCAAAAAACATTACATGGAACCGTAGCATGGCGTGCCGGGACACTATAGGCCTGCTCAGCCTATCCAGGTAGAGTGTATGAGCAGTCTGTGTTATCTGTGGTTTAAGTATAATAGAAAGATCAAAATAAATGTTAATAATAAAACTGAGCCTATTTAAAGATTAACTTGATAATCGATTATGAATTGATAAAACCTATGATTTAATACCTCATATGACCTATTTTCATTGATTTCAGAGCCCAGAGGTAAACAAATTTTGGAGGTAACGACCTCCAGGATCAAAATGGGATATCAGAATGGAATCGGAACTTCAAAAAACCAATGATTTGATACCTCATATGACTTATTTTCATTAATTTAATATTGGACTCTTTTTGGAGGTCATTATCAAAGGGGGGTCAAAATGCAGGTCGGATCTATGTGTCTGTATCAGCGCATGACTTATATGGTAGCAAAAAATATGAAAACATGTCTGATTAACTTAAAATAATTGAATTAGAGTAAAAAAAAGTGGTAATTTTCCCATATTTTCTGAGTTCATGGAGGTAAAATGGAGGTCAATGACCTATGATCTCAAGTTTCGTGATCTATGTAGATGATCACAATTGGAGGCTGAATGCAAAATTTCAGCCTTCTACCTCAATTATTAGAACCAAAAGGCAGCCTGTACAAAATTGTGTGTCACAAAGTGTGGTATCCCCCTAGCATAACAGAGGCTCGGTGCTGCATAGCAAATCTGGAAGGGTTCCCTCCCACTTCTAGGACATATAAAGTTATGCCAGTTTTTAACAAAACATGCAGTAATATTTCTAGAAATTCTCTCCCCCCCCTTCTTCACGGCAAATTTAAGGTCCTGATTGTCTAAAATTTTGAACCCATTTTCACCCTTTAGATTTTTGTATTTTCTTGTCTAACTCTTTTCTTGCTCGACTATAAATTTCAAAATAATAATGTAATAGAGATAATTTAGTTTCCAAACAAAGCTGGGTTCCCTGGCTAGTTTTATATACGGTGGTAGGCGATTTTATCAATTTAATGAAGACGACTTTCGCTTTAATTTTTGTTTATATAAAGCTTTTAAACAGCATGGATACACAAAAACATCAAACAGAGAGAAGCTGTCAATTGAAAAGCAAGTAAACTTGTAATTCGAAAAAAACTTGTTAACAATTAAAATTTAAAAAGTCGTCCTCATTATATTAGTATAATCGCCTACCACCGTATATAAAATTATGACTGGAATTATGTCCTTGTAAATACTCCTTTAAAAATATTAAAAATTATTTCCGTCCTGTTGGCCGAAAAGAACTTAAGTATCCGTTTAAATGTCAGCATATTTCTAAGTGCCATAACCGATTCACGGAACAGGGTCTGAATTATTAAGCATAGAATTTATCAAATAGAAAGTGAAAAAACTAAAAACATGTTTTAAATATTTGTCAGCGAGTGTATTGACCAAAGTTAGTGAATAGTAAAAAACCCGATTATTTTTCGACTAAATTTGCATGAAAATAAAAAAAATTCAACAATTTTTCAAAATTTTAAAATTTTATCTTATAAAGTAGTATCTGGGGTTTCCAAAATGATATTAAACAATATTCCAAGTCAAAAACTATGTATTTTATGAACATTTTAAAAAACAAGTTCAAAATGTCCAAATACGTCGTTAAATTATAAGAGTTACAATTTTCAAAAAACTCAAAAAACGGAGTTTTTTAAGGTATTTCAAAAAGTAATGACATTTTAGAATAAAAAT
Organism: Eurytemora carolleeae; assembly: GCF_000591075.1. Lineage (NCBI taxonomy): Eukaryota > Metazoa > Arthropoda > Copepoda > Calanoida > Temoridae > Eurytemora > Eurytemora carolleeae. The sequence continues at coordinate 135,396 of NW_019397009.1, read as the reverse complement.
AACAAAATTAATTTTTTTTGTTCAGTTCTAAGGGTATGTTAGTGAGGTGCAAGTGGGCATCAATAAAATCGATGATTTTGGGGCTAAAACTGCTTATAAAACTATAAATTTTCAAAATATTCAGTATTAGTTGGTTTAATCTTTTAGACCATTATCTGGGATTTCCAAAATGATATAAAATATTATTCTCAAACAAAAACTTTGGATTTTATAAAAGATTTTAGAAATAAAATCAAGTTCAAAAATGGCTAAAAAATCACGTTTTTCCGGCGGCACCGGAAAAAATGGTCCAAAATTAAAAATATTTTGCATTTTTCTTAGTTTCATATATATCTATTCAAAAGAAAAAGTGCACCTCTGAACAATTTTTACAGGGTCGGCCTAGGATTCCCCACAAACTTATAAGCAGCAAACTATTTATGTCCTGTTCTTCAGTTTAAGATTTAATAGCTCTGAGTTCTAGCACTATAATAATATATTTCATAAAAACTCTGTACATTAGCGGAATAGAACAGCACAGTATACATGTGTATAGATTAGCTATAGATATAGATATAGATTATATAAAAATGACCTTAACACAGTTCTTGGCAGAAGTTTATTTTCTTTTGCAAATGATTGTTCTGTAAATCCTTCGGATCTTAGTAAAATGTTAGTTAAGAAACAAATGAAATATTTTGATGTCCCATTGGAACATGCATGGAAAGTTCCGATTTTACAAGAACTTTTAAATACAAGAATGAATAATTTATATGTTGAAGGATCCGATGATTACGGTATAACCGAAATGATAAATATGTTATTTAATGAGAATTGATCAATGTTGTCTATTTGTGCATATTTTGCATATTTTCTCTTTTCTTTTGGAAACCTGTATTTTCAAAAATTTATTTAAACAAATTTAAACTACACCATTTATATATGTATTTATATCTTTGTGTGTGAATAAATCTTTATAATAATAATAAAGATTCACTTGAAATTTCAATTTATCATTTAGTCCAACGGAACTGGAAGAATTATAATGTTCAGTTTTCACTCTTCAGCTCCAGCTTCTTCAGAACCCGGAGCTGAACACGAATATTGTGTTGATCCCTTCGAACTGAAGGTCAGCAGGATTGATTGTATCCCACATATCCTGATTCCCAACCACTATCTTGTCAAAGTAGCTTCAGTGTAGATATAACTCCCGACATAGTGGGTCACGTGACTCCCCTAAACACAAAACAAATTAAGGACTGTTGTAAGGAGAAGAGAACCTGGGAAAAGTTACCTGTCTGAACTTACTTATTTTACAACACATTTGCGTTTGTTTCTGTGTATTTAGACTGTTTTTATTTGTAGTTTTCCTGCGAAAGTTAATTGCGTATTTCTTGCTTATATAAGCAATGGACACGTTATCAGATTTAAACACTTTTCGAGTCAAATAAACGACGTTATAATCCACACTTTGTATCAGATGAAGGTTTTAAGGGTACTTTTTATATTGTAAAACGGGTTACTTGAAATTGATCTAATAACAGTCCCGGTAAAAAATCGATTTAAACAAAAAGTTACCTTTTTGCTTGAGAACGGAGAAACTTCAGCAATTGGTTTTGATTTGGTTGGAGGAGGAGGCTCTTTGTAAGCTGGAGGAGGATTACTCCTGGCTAGGGTGGAGTCAGAGGAAAACCTATTTAATGGAAGAATCTGACTGGATACCCATCCCTGGCTTTCCTCAGGTTTCAAGGGAGTGGGAGGAAGGCAGACAACGCTCATCTCCGATTCGTTCAAGTTTGGTTCTTCATGGAAACTTCCGGAACAGTTCTTTGTGTACTTTTTGGTGCTTGTGGTAGATTTTCCATTCGGATCCTAGATTAGTTTAAAGATTAGCCAATGCGCACCAAGTCCATTATTGGCTTCACCCTAGAAAGTTTTTTAATAAAAAGTAAGACAATTGTGCAAACCTCTCAAATCTTTTCTTGTAAATCACGTAGATTAAACAAATATGAAATAACATTGAATTTTTTTTGCCTTTACAACATTTGGAATAAATTTCCAATATCGGCGTTCCCGTACTGAAGGTATAAAGCCAATACGATTCAATCATGTACTATTAATAAAATCTGGTCAGACCATAGACGATTAAGAACAGGATATGTATGTTAAAGAAACAACTTTTGAAACTGAGGTATAAAAAAAATACGAATAATCATTCGGATTATTATTGACATTCCATAATTTAAAGAAAGAAGAACAATGACGGAAACAAAACGAATTTGGCCAAAAAAAAATTAGCCAAATGAAAGCCATAGCGAATAAAATGATAAAGACTCCAACTTCAAAAATGAAGAACTGAACACACGCCAAAAGTTTTTTTTCTAGTCCAAGTATCATTGCAGCCCATGATGTTGTAGAATTTTTATCTTTAAAGCTATACTTTTGTTAGAATAACAAAGTTTACGCCATATATGTCAGCACTCAGCAGGTTTGGACGATATGGAGTTTTTTAAAAAGATTTTGTTTCCGGTTCTTAAAACTCTTTACCTTAAGTTTAAACATTCTGAGCAATGAACTTGAAGGTTTCTGATAAGGTCTGGAGTTTTTATTCTGTTCTTCTGGTTCATTTACGTGATGCCTTAAAAAATTTACAATTAGGATTTGAAAACGAAACTTGAAAAAAAGACAAATAATAAAAGTAAAAAAAAAGATATTTTTTAACATTTTTTGCAGTTAAATTAAAATTTTTTGCTGATTATCTGTTTGATTGGAAGAAATTCCAAAAGTCTAAATGGAAATTTTAAGGCAAAAAAACATCATTCTTACTCAGTTTCTGTAAAGTTTTGTGATTATGATTAAGAGGAAATTTTGGTCAGATCAGTTCAGCTGCTTTGAGCTGCAGTTTATTGGATTGAACCAGTAAATAAGCACACACCTCACAAATATACATAAACCGTGCAACCAATAAAAATGTTTATTTCTGAAGACGACTTATAGACTCAAGTCATGCTTTATTATTATCATTATTAAAGGACAACCCATCATTCAATGAAATAGGGGTCGGCGCTCCTAGCCGCCGAAACGTATCCATGGGCTGACCGAACTAGTCACCCTAGGGAGAAGACTTACACTAGGCGTCTGCCCAAGACAGCTCCATTTCTGGAGACTCTCCAAAAAACCAAGCGGTCCGCCCAAGAAAGATCCATTTCTGGAGACTCTCTAAAAACCAAGCGGTCCGTCCAAGACAGCTCCATTTCTGGAGACTCTCCAGAAAAGTAGGCGGTCTGCCCAAGACAGCTCCATTTCTGGAGACTCTCTAAAAACCAAGCGATTCGCTCAGTACGGCACCGTCACCAGCTTTCATTATAATAGTCTAAAAAAAAACATTAAACATATCAAATACCAATAAGATTGCATAAATGTCATCCACCTAATCAACTGCTTGTGTATGTATAAGAGATCATTATTACCAAGTAGTTCATCAGTGGCAGCTAGCTGAGGGTCTACAGGTTCTCCTACTCCACGGTAATCTGGCTCATCAACCCTCTCAACACTCTTATCCGTCCTGTGACCTGTTCTGGTTTCTAGGTTCCCTATCAAGGATTCCTGGTCCCCTTTACTGGTTTTCAGGTCCCTTGTCATGTTGCCCTGGTACCCTGTCCTGGAAGAGGGTACACTGGAACCCCGGGCTGCTCGCATAGTACCAAATGGATCCCGGTTAAAGTTTGAATATTGAGGCTCAGCGCGGGACTTCTCACGTAGACTTCCATTAACTTGAATACCTCAGAGTGTTCCAAACCTAGAACATAAACTATGAACTTCTAAACAGGCATTGGATTTTACTTGCGCGCAATTCCACGCAATTCAGCTCGCAATTCTGCGCAACAGAATTCGGATTGAAAACCATACTTCAAAGTAAATGAATAAAATAATTATGTTGAAATTCGTTGTTAACTTTATTCCCTCACTTCATTCAAAAATTCCCTAAAGCCATTTTGTAAAGTTACATTCTTCAAAAATATTCTTTTTTTTTATTGAATACGCAGGATAACTTCAAAACGTCAAACAACACCAAATAAAAAGCTGAAAGTAGGTCACTGACTTAATTACATTTTGAAAGAAAAATCAGAAGTTTTGGATGCTATCTTGCCGAATCTTGTCATAATCAGAAAGACTTAAAATTAATTGACAGTTAATCAGGCGACTTTACATACATTTCTGGCAATTTAGATTGTTCAAAAAAGGCAGACCACTTTTTGGAAATGGCAAAGCTATTTTGTGATTATCGTTTGATAAATCATATTTGTAGAAACTATATTTTAAAGTCTAATCAACTGTAAATTAGTTCCGTGTCTTTCTGATTAGGAATGCGTAAAAACAAGTTTTACTAATAATTTTGTTATTGTTAAAGTGACCATAGTTTTTATATTTTACCTAGGGTTTCGTTCCATATGCATCTCCAGTGGATGGAGAAGAAGAGTTATATCTCACAGATTTCAAGCTTTTAGATTTCTCTCACTTTTCCGAACCTTAACATTTAAAATAAATATATATATATATATACCAGTTGAAGTGCCCGTGCGTTGCCCGTAGAATAGGGTTTCCACGAAATGGCTAAATCTTTTGCGCAAAATTTGCGCTATTTTCGCGCAAATTTTATTTTTGCGAACTTTTGCGCTATTTTTGCGCATGAAACGCAATGAGTTTTGCGCTATTTTTTTGCGCAAAACTGCAAGTTTTACGCAAAATGTAACTTTTTAGGCAAATTGTCAAAAATTGATATTCTAAGCTTAGAATTAAACAACTGAAGATTTATTCCATGCATAAAAAAATATTAACATACGAGTATGATAACGATTACACTACACTCAATTGGTTACTTCCAGTTGCAAAAAGTTTAAATTAAGGGACTTAAATTAATAAAATAGAAATTAGAGAGTGTGAAACTTGGCAATATTTTAATCCTATTAAATAATTTCAAGTGACCCTTAAAAGCTTTGCCTAATCAAGTATGAATTAGATTCTTAAATTTTTTTAATCAAATTTCTGAAATCTTTTTAATCTCATATAAAATAATGTAAGAAAGTAACCAATGCCTGAAGAATCCACTTTTAGGAAATATGCATGTCCAAAACTAAAATTGTCGAGAAAATTGTAAAAGTGACCAATTTCCTATTCCAAAACAAGATTTTTCCAGAATTTAATTCTAAGAAATACACACCGTTACCAACCGTTTGATTTTTACGAAATTGCGGAATTGCGCAAAACTCTAGTTGCGGAATTGCGCAAAACTTGAGTTTCGCAAAAGCGGAATAGGGCAATTTTGCGCGAAATGACTTTTGCGAATGATTGCGCAAATTGTTATTTTTTCGCGCAAAACTGATGCGCAAAGAAAGAAAAATTTTGCGTTTCTTTCCGCAAAAATTGCGCAAAAGTTTTGCGAATGGAAACCCTACCGTAGAATTTTAGTAATACTTGAAAAAAAAATTAATTTTGATAAAAACAATTTTTGATAAAAACAATTTGAATTATGAAAAAAAAAATTTAAATCGAATTTTGTTTAGCCTATGTTTCTCTTCGGGGTACATTTACGGAATCTTCTTCAGTTTTTTTGATCAATTTTAATTAATATTAACACCGATTTTTAATCTACTTCTTACAAGTCCAATAATTTCTGTATTTATGTTTCTTTATTATTTTTATCAGTGATTTTATTCTTCTCTTTATTGATCATAAGTTATTCAAGAGAAAATAAAATCCATGAACGATAATATTACTGATTGCATGACCCCCACCCCCCCCCCATTGTATCCATTATCCAACCTGAATAAGCTGTCCGTTCCAACCAATCAGAAAGATGTTTGTCTCGTTTACAAGGAGACACACTAAAGTCCAGAGGATCGGGAATACTCTGTATAGGAGCACGGATAATAATTACGCGTCCTAGGGTCTCCGGGTAGTTGGGTTCAAATTCAAACCCTCTAAAAAAAACATTTTTATATCAGTTTATATTTAAAATACTAATAAACATGGGAAAGCGGGAGTTCAAGAGAAATGCTACATCATGTTTTAAAATCGTAAATTTTCAAAAAATGTACTTAAGAATTCTAAGAAAGTTTTCTAAAGTTTTCTTGATAAAATTCCTCTCAGTGTCAATAATAAAAAATTCTTACCTTTACCCTCGTCTCTTATGTTTATTCCATCTGGGGACAGACATCTAAAAACAGATTTGATCAGTTGGAAGAGTTGGACAACATTTAGTTTAATATTCTATCTATACAGATGGAGTATATTTTAAAAAAACTAAAGCTCCCATCAAAGTTTGATCATCAAAATCTTGGACATTTTCCAAAGTTAGATAACATTCCCAATTTATGGACAGGACATGAATCAAAGATTTGTAGTAATTGAGAAAGTTATTGAGGAAGGAAATTCTACCTCAGTTCTTTTATCCAATGACCCTCCCTTTTACTTAGCGCATCACTTGAACTACATTTTTCTAGAATAAATAGTTAATATTTTATGATTTTAAAAAAATATTTGTCTTTGTTGATGTAAACTATTTATTGTTTTGAAATAATATAGAACCAAATCTGTGGTTAATTATCAAACAGCAGCTTATAAAATAATAGTTAAATTGTATCCAAAACACACTTTTGCGATCGTTGCATGTTGTCGAAATATGAGCAAATTATCAAAATTTATAAGATATGAATGAGTTATTACTAAAAATCTGACAGTTAATCATGAATATTAGATTAATCCTACCAATGATCTGGATACTCCAGTTCTTTTCCCCACATTTCCCGAAATGTCTGCCCAGTGGGGAACTCTCATTATTGACCTCTTTCCTAGATATAATTAAAATATTAAATAGTTGTTCAACCTTTATACCATAATATGGAAGAACGATTAGTAAGAAAAAAAACGTTCCCATGAATAATGAAACAGATTTAAGATAATTTACTTTAAATTTTACAACAATATTGTTAAAAAATATCAATTTTCATATTTTTTTTCTTTAAATTAATGTTTTAACCAAGACTTTTTATTCCAAAATATTTCCTGAGGTCCCAAAATATGGTCTAAGCGAGAAATGATTTTGTTTCTCTAAACATTCATGAGATGGTTTAAAAACTGATTAAGTATTATTACCTGTGCTCATAATGCCTCTCATACAAACCTCTCTCCGTCTTTCCCACATACTGCATACTAATTAGAATTTTATATAAAATAACAATGAAAATCAAATTACTTTTTACGGATAAAAAGCTGCAATTGACAAGAAAGTATATTGACGTAAATTCAAATGAAAATTTAACTTTTAATTTTTATATCTTCAGCAAAAGCTTTTTTCTGTTTACTATAAAATAATTTTTTTAATGAATTTGCGGAATAACAAATGAAAATATAATTAAACAAGGGGACCCGCAATGCATGAGACTGCATAGACAACTTTACAAAATTTATTTGATATTTTTTCTTTAATTCCTGTTACAATACCACTCTTAACACATTTTCTTTTTTCATTTAGCGGCTTTTTTAATCTTCAGATTGTAATATTTCAGGTTGTCATTAAAGTTCCATTCTTTGCTGTTAATCCTATACTTCATTGGGCAGAAAAAATCGGTAATTTGAAACTCACTGGCATTCTTGACAGGTGACCAGGTAGATCACTCTTCGACTTCTGCAGTTACAGGGATCTTGAGGTTTGAAGGAATACTTGGTGTGGGTTATACTGCTCTTGAACACACACCCCTAAAAAGCAAATAATATTATTACTTTTTAACCATAAAAGAAACTTATTTATTCTCTCCTCTTCAGAAAAATTACGAGGAGGGCGGAAATCATGGCATTTAAAATCAATCCCCTGCCTCCCTAACGATTGCTTCACCATATTAACAATATACACACAGCGCCTAAAATATGAATATTATTACTGAATTGCCTTACATATATTTTAAAAGCATTATACTCGTAACCATAGATTAATAACAATACAGATAGAACATGCACTAGATGTCGTCTTTTCAAGATTAAGGGTTTTTCGTTCACAATAACCCTGAGGCAGAAGGATTATTTGAACAAAAATCCCTAAATCTTTTTCATTTTCATAATCATTTTCTTCTTTTGTCACTTTTTTATTTGAATAACATGTGCAATACTTTACCTCTACTAACCCCTCGCATGTCACACAATTATCCCTCCCGCACTTTAGAACTCCCTGAACTCCCTTCTCAGCATCAGATGAACCTAGGATAATTTATCTAATAATTTTAATCTTTCAGTTCTTAGTTTTTTCCTTTTATTTTGTTGTTTCAGTTCAGTAAAATTATTAGATATGACAAAATGCTGGCTCAGGAGGAAAAGTTAGAATTTTAAAACGTTTGCAATAGATTAACCTGAAAAAATATGTTTCCTTTGACAAAATTGTGTGTTTAGTAACTAGCTAAAGTGTTTATACTAACCTCTAGGACTTCTCAACTTCTTGTAGAGAAACTTGCAACCTTAATATATACAAATATATATATCTAAAATACTTTCCTGAACACACAACTCAAACTACAATGTTCTAAATCCCATATCCCTTCCTTCTGATGATGTAAACCTTTGATATTTTCACATTTAGGTTTTAGACTGATCAATCTAGTAAAATCATTAGTTTGAAATATGAAAGTCTAGGACAAGCGGTTGCTGAGGAATTAAAATTAGATTTTGAGACAGCTCCTAATTACATAGAAAAATTTTATAAAGCGAGGATTAACCTGCAACAAGTGCTGAAACAAAGTTTAATATAATGCTGGCTAGCACCAGGATGTGAAGAAGGTTCCTGGCTGAAAAGGAGACTGGTCCATTTATGGTATCAATTACAACCTAAGCATAATATATTGAATAATCCTATTGTAATAATGCTATTGAACATTTGGTTCATAAAAAACCGTGATAATCTAAATAATAAAAATACGCTTTATCAGTGGTGTACTTTGGGGGGTTATTGGAGGTAATTATTTAGATGGGTAGGAATTTATAAATAAATACCTTGATCTGAGAACATTCTTTTGATTTTAAACCTTTCCGCTTCAGTTGAGCAGCAACCAGGCCAAAGGTGGTCAAACTCCATAAACCCAGGGTACAACCACCCCACACCAGGCTTCCATCAACTAAAGAATTTAGTTTTATTTAACAAATCTATTCTAAGGAATCCACAGTTTGCTCCTTTATTGGGTAACCCACAAAGGATGAGACTTCAAAGACGACTCTACTAAAGTTTAAATATTAAAAAGTCTACATTGAACATTGAACACAATAATTGTGCAGTGTGCACAGACCCTTTTTACTTAATAAGTTTATTTTCAAGGTTCTGGTAAAACTATTTACGTTATAAGAACTCCAGATACACATATGATACCAAAATGTCTAAAAAAACGGTCACTTGAAATTATACATCTGCAGTCCTTTTAATGTTTTGCTTTTTTACTCGTATTTCAATATATATACTTTGCTTGTCTGTTTGTTTATCTGGCTGAACCGATCGGGCAAATATTTTGTGTGGGACTTCACATGTCACCATAGGAAGGTTTATGAAAGGTTTCTATTTGCAGGATTGGAGTGCAGTAATGACAACCTAAAACTCAATAAAAACGATGATATATTTAGATTTAGAAGTTTGTATATGGCCGATTTAAAGTTCGTACATAAAAATATTTCTTACCGAACAGGAGAGCTGCAACCCCAAGGTCTATGAGGTGCAGAATAATCAGGAACACTGTTTTCAAGCATACGAAAGGCATTCTTTAGAGCCCGTGTTGAAAAGTAATTTTGCGGATTTTTTCGACAAAAGTTTGCGGATTTTTTCGACAAAAGTTTGAAAGTTGAAATGCATATTTAAATTCAAGAATGTTAGAATTCGTAGCCTTTCGAAACTATAGAAAGAATACATTTAACGAAGAATACCTTTTCGTAAAAGGTATTTCTAAAAGTTGTAAAAGCTCGAATTTAATATTTTAAAAGCTGAAATCGTAATCTACAAGATCTTTTCATATGTCTAGAGCCCATCAAAACTTGTCTTGGGGGGTCTGAAACCATGAATTAAAAATTGTTAAAACAAAAAATTTAGGCGAAATTTCAGCTCAGAGGCATGGAAAATGCAAGAAAAAAACTTAACTGGAATAATTTGTAAAACCGAGTAGGAAATAACATTTTAGTAAATTATTTGGATCAGAAATCAGTTTCACCAACAATACCAGATGTGACAATTCAATTCAAGCTTGATATAATATATAGTAAAGGACCACTTTAAACTATATCTCAACCTCCTAAGTCTAACCCATCGACCGACTAAGTCCCATCGACCTGCCCCAGAAGGCAGCTAGGGGGGGGGGTGTAAATTGTACTCGTCAATTTCAGTATTCTATGCATCTCAGGGGTGTAAAAAAAATTAAATAAAAATGAAATAAAATCAATTATATTTTAAAAAAGATTATTTTAGTTATCTAACCTTTTTAAGCGGTATACCAATCATGTTACAATTACAAAGAATGTAATTAAAAAGGCAATTTTTCAGCCAAGTCAAAAATTCGATTATTATTATTATTATTATATAAATGCCTAACTTCAGTAAAATTTAGGTTGGGTAGATGAACAATTAGTTTCCCCAATCTGAAATAGTATTATTTTGCCCCACAAACAAAGGGTAAATAAATGTTTTTTTATATTTCTTTAATAAGCTAAAATATTTATTTGAAATTAGGAATAAAGCTTTTCAAGGGGGGGGGGGCAAAAACAAAAAAGTTTAAAGATCAAGATTATTTAGCATAAAGTTTTAGGAAGTAACATTTTCTCCTCTAAGATTAAAATACTTTAGATATATCTTTATATTATTTAAGTATATATATATTTAAATAAATCCAGTTTTTTACAGATTTCACAATGTAATTAATGAGATTAGTGACCTTAACATGGTATATGAAGCAAGAAAGCTTAAAGCTGAAAAGGAAAGGAAGCTTTAATTTGATAAAATTTGTTAATGCCAGAAATTGGTGAAATCTTAACCATCTTAACCTTATAATTTGATAAACATCTATATTTATGAAAGTATACTTAACCTGGAGATCAAAGAAGAAGTAGCTGAGGAATCCAAGGAAAAGAAGATTGATTACTCCAACGACTCCAACAACAGTCAACTCAACCTCCTGTTAACAATAATAGATAAAAACAACTTCTCGTTGTCTGGAAAAAATCATCTTTAATTTGGAACAAAATTAATACTGCAGTCTGGTGCCTGCATTGAACAGGTGTTTACATGATTTAATTATGATAATGTGCATTTTTTTTACTGATTGTCCTCGGCCCTTTAAACCTATTCAGTATTCGTTTACTGATAATCAATAATTGATTTTGTTGATTTTTAAAAAAACTGGAATCTGGACGAATATCCTAATATCTCCGTCAATTTTGAAGGTAATAATAAAATATTGAACCGATCATTTTGAAAATCAAGAAACTATTATTTTTATGTTAATTGTTTTAACTGGAATACTACAAAATGATGTTTACGAAATAATCCTGCTGGGAACAAAGACGATGACAGCGTATTATTTAACATAATAGAAGAAATTAAATTCAACATTTTAAACATTTCTTTAGACAAATGATGTTATCAATTGTAGGACAAATCATTTTATCCCCTCTTTGTACGGTGAAAAATGTAGAGTGCAAATGAAGTGTAGGAGAAGTGATGGTATCTCCTCTCTGTAGGACAAAATATGTTTTGGACAAATGACGTGCAGGGCAAATGATTGTAGGACAAATGATTGTATGACAATGACAAAGTGCCGATAAAATTGGTTAAAACTTTTCAATTTTATAAACAAATTTTCGTAACTCTTCTCATTCTCTGTGTAAAATCGATAAAACTAATAATATCTTAAAAAATGCTAAATTAATTTTTTACAAACTTACATTTTCCATGATCTCGGAGAAATTGAAAAACATATTTATTTATAGAAAAGAAGTAAATGTATGTTTGTTTATCATTAAAAACCTTGTTTATTATAAAGTGTTATCAAATCAAGGATATTTTGAAGTATGACATTTCAGGATTACGGATATATACAAAAAAGATGAAGGAATTTGTCAGAATATAGAACACTTTTCAGGCATCGGACATGCCATCCATTCTGTAAATGAATGGTTACTTGAAATTACAACGAAGGCCCCGTTAATTTTAAATTTTAAGCAATTCACATTTGCCAATTACTTACACCTTTAAACCAAATAACACCCACTGGGCACCCATGAGTGTCCACAAAAAAAAATTCAGCCCAATCGGTCCAGCTCAATTTGGCCAGTTCTACGCAACATATATATGAATGTCTTGTTTAATCATATAAACGACGTAAACTGAATGTTTATAAATATTGTAAAGGCTAAAGTCAACACAAATATCATTTAGCCATGATTACAGTTATTTTTTCTATCATTACCTTATCTTCTACTGAACCTTCTTGAGCTGATTCAACTTCTTCTCCGGATACCTCCTAAAACATTAAACATTTCAAAATTGGATTTTTATCATTTATTCTTATTAAGTTTTAAATAAAACTTTTTAATATAATGTAAACCCAAGCCGATTTCAGATAATTTTAGCCTTGGCTAAAATTTTGTTGGTTCCACTTGTCATTTTAAATAATATTTCTTAATTTCAGCCAAGGGTTAATTTAAACCGTTTTTTCTTGGATTTAACACGCGGCTCAATTTAATTAAATTCGGACTGAGAATGATTAAAAACTATTTTTATATTGTGCAGCCATATACAAACTTGTATATATTTTTCATCTATTTGCCTATGCAATATGCATCTATACAAATTACAAATATCTTTCAAATATTGATAGTTTCATGCTATACATGAATATATGACTAAAAATATGCATATGCATATGTATTATGTATAAACTCTGCAACTATGCATCCCGATGCATTAAAAAATGTATTATCATATTAGACCTCTAATGAGATTGACCCTACGAAGTCAACCGTATTAATTGTATGACGAGTTGATAATGTATTACAAGGGGTTGTAAAATGTTCAGCTTTATAGCCTGCTAATCAATTTATCTTAATCATCTAATGTATCTTCGGGCCACGTGAAAAAGTGACCATGAGTTTTTAAATGATTTAATTAAAAGCTCTTTGAGCATAAAAAACCCAAAAATTTCAGTGATTATTAAAAATGGCAACATAAGTAATACATTGGTTTCTGCTGACTAATCCAATAAATTTAAATTAAATAATATCAGCAAATTTCACTAGGAATATAACATTTCAGTCAGGTGAGTTAACAAAATTTGGCAAAAATGATTTTTCTGCCCCCTCCTTTTTGCAAAATTCCAAAATAAACGTTCTTGACCACCATATTTAAATTAAATATTATACTTAAATATTGTTTTGTACCTTTTATTTAGCAAATTCATATTACAACAATTCAATATCCAAGGTTATAATGCAAAGAAAGTTCATTGCAGTTGTACTCTACGTACATATTGAAACTAGTTCTCTCTGGGCGTAATTTGTAAACAAGAATAGATACATCAGTATACGTATAGTATCCAATAAGGATAAACGCATTGGATTTTGAAAATTTTAATAATTCACTTAATAGTTTCATATGACCAGAATATTTCATTGATTTTTTATGTGAAAGATGGATCCTATGTCAGGCTGTGACATCCGTCTTGTGTTTACATTACCGCCCGGAGACAGTACACAGCAGTACAAAAGATTTGTACACCTCTGAAATAACTTTCCTTGCATTATATCCTTGTCAATATCATAGCTCAGTACATAAAGTTTAGTCCAAAAATTCTAAATTCAATGGATATTAAATTTAGGACTAACAAAAATATCCAAATACAATACAAAAAGAACTAAAAATTATTCCATTGTCAATTTGAAATAAAATATAAAGGGTAAGGATTGGAACCTTTACACTAATTTAAAAGCCAAATATCAACAAAATATCTAAATTAAACTGCATTTAAACAAAATGATTGATATTCATCAACCAAGGGGTTCAAATTCTCCTAGGCCATTTTCTGAAATATGTGTTGGGGGCAATATGATACAATTAGTCCCGCTCTTACCAGAATATTAAAGTACTCTCAATACACATTCCTATATAAAAAGCTGATTTTTTGGTATGCAACAATTTTCATTTAATCCCGCCGGGATATTTTCATTGAAAGATACTCTGAAAATCTACAAAGGCAAAATCCGCAAGCCCTCGGGTTTAACATTGAATCCCCTCTTTAAAAAGGAATGTCATTTACTCTTAGACAAATTAGAATCAATGGAAATCAATGGCGTAGCCCAAGGGTTTATCATTGAATCCCGAGGGGATTTAATTTTCCATTGATTCTAATTTGTCTGAGAGTAAACGATACATTTACCTGGTGCCAGATGTAAAAAAGTGTCTATATATTCAACCATAGATGAACCGCTGCAATGGCAATTAAATTTCCATTGCTTTCTTGAAAATACATTTGTATATCTTTACTTGGTAATACATTAATCTTTTGACAGTTTTTTGGTACAAAATTAGATTGGTTCATTCAGATACTTACATCATTCCCACTCCGACCTTCTAGAGGATCTCCATCCTCCCCATCTCCTGTCCATCCTTCTTCCATACCCAACCTAAATTTTTTATTCTTTCAAATTAAATTTCTAAAAATTCAATTACTTCTTAAAATTGAAATTATATGAAATCTATAATTTCGAGCAAGACATTTAAAACGAACTATACATGTAAGCTTGTGAGTAAAATTCTACAATAGAGTTGTAAAAACTCCTCATGGTACTCCTCCTCATCTTTCAGGATCAATGAGTTCCGCCTAGCATCAACGTAGATTAATTATTTGTATTGTTAATTTATGTTTAATGTATATTTATAATGCATGAAATGGTATAAACCATCTGTTCTTAAAGTATTGAATTGGAAACTATGAAAAAGGAATTAATTTCTTGCTACACATGTTGCGTATAGCCGGCCACACGGCTGGACCGATTGGGCTGAAATTTGTTGTGGACACTTCTGGGTGGCCGGGAGGTGCTATACCCTAAACAAAAATAAAAAATTTTTTCACAATATTTTTTTTTTGCACATTTGTTTTCCACGGGCAAGGCCGGGCCCTTCAGCTAGTTAACACATAAATCTTAATGGATTATGGAAATGGGAAGAGAACAAATGAGAACCGAAGGATTTAGCTGAATGTTCTCCATAAACAACAATAAAACAAATAATAATGTGTCCAGGCAGGATATACAGAGAAAATTTTATAACTTACACAACTTGATGAGGTTCCCCTTCACACTATGAAGACGGGAAAGGGCTACTGTATAGTGTATATCTTGTACACTGCAGATTTCTTCATGTCTCTAATCGTTCTCCTTAAATCTATTTATTTGAAATGTTTTGTTATTATTACTAAAATTAGGCGAAAAAAAAATCAAAACAGCCAAGAGCTATTTTCCACCTAATTGCTTTATACTTGTACTGTTAATATAATCATCAATTTGTAATTGTAAACTCGTTCTGTATACAGATACATTTATTTTAGCAATAAACTTTATCTTATCTTATCTTATCTAGTCTCCACCATTCTGAACAAATTAAATTTATATTGATTTATTATTGGTTGATTTTCTTAAATGAAGATAGGCTTTTGGAATTGACACAACTTTGTTTTTGAAACTTTTGTCAATATCTTTGTTTCAATGACAAATAATGATTCATAATTTTCACTAATGCAGACAGTGCTTAGGATCCAGATCCAAGCAACATTTTGATTTTTAAAAATGGCAAAACAGCATAATTTCCTAAATAAATATCATATTTGAATTTTTTTGAAGGATATAAATAATATTCTCATGGTTTAGGTTTCTATCTTGCTCAAATCTTTACCCCAGACATTCACCGTGCACCCCCACCCCCTACTGGAGAGGGGAAGGGGTAAGTTTCCCTTCCCCCCATTACAAGTTAAGTTGTAAGCAGTGCTTAGGATCCATTTAATTTTGATGCGGATCCGGATCCAGGTCATTTCTTTAAGATTTACTGAATTTTTTTAACAAAAATAGTTTTCCAATTTTTTGTTTTATTTTTTTCGCCTATTTTTATTCTAAAACTTGATGAATCATTCAGAAATGAGGAAATTTTTGTAATCTCTTTTTTTCAAAAGTTCAGAGTTGGGGTTTAGGAGTAAAAAAGTTGTTTTTGCAGTTTTTGGTTGATATTTTACCCCTTGGATCCGGATCCAGATCCTAAGCACTGGTTGTAGGGATGTGTAGGATGAGGGGATTGATCGAGGGGGGGGGGGCACATATGCTATGGTGTAAGGATGTGTTAGTGTTAAGAGGAGGGGACCGGGGGAGGGGGGGGCACATATGCTAAACAGATACAGACAGATGTTAAAAAACAGTATGAATTCAGTCTTTATACACAGTACAGCCTACAAACACTGGATAGTGGATATATTTGAAACATTGTACGTTCAATTGTCAAATTTTTACTGTCTATATAATCTATATGTCTACTCTCTTATTGTCTTATTATTATTGTCTAATGTCTATTGTTAATTGTTTAATTATATAATCATGTTTACTATGTGACTGCCGTCGTTTTAATATCATCTATAGTCTTTTGTCTTTTGTCTAATGACTAATGACTAAATTGTCTATTGTCTATTAGTCTCATGTCTATTACGTATTTTTCTTAATGTCTATTCCCTATTATTCAATTGTCTAATGTTTACAGTTTATTTGTCTATCTTCAACGGTCTTTTGTATACTGTTTCATTGTCTGACTAAATTCTCTAATATCTAATAGTCACCTGTCTATTCTCTAATATCTAATAGTCACCTGTCTATTCTCTAATATCTAATAGTCACCTGTCTATTCTCTAATATCTAATAGTCACCTGTCTATTACATATTTTTCTTAATGTCTATTGTTCAATTGTCTAATATTTAAAAGTCTATATATCTACTGGCCTGTGAATAACATATTTCTCTAAATAAATGGACTATTGTTTAATTGTCTATAGTTTAATTGTCTATAGTTTTAATTGACTATTGTTTAATTGTCTATAGTTTAATTGTCTATAGTTTAATTGTCTATTGTTTAATTGACTATTGTTTAATTGTCTAATGCCTAATAGTCTCATGTAATTACATATTTTTCTTAATGTTTACGGTTCAATTGTCTTATGTTTACTGTCTATTTGTTTACTGTCCTTTGTATATTATCAATTGTCTATTATCTCTTGTTTAATATTGTATGGACTAAATTGTCTTTCCTTTGATTGTCAAAAGTCGCTTGCCTATTACATATATTTCAAAAACAACAATAACAATAATAACAACAATAACAACAATAACAACAATAACAACAATAACAACAATAATCACAAGGTATTATTTACAAGTAAATTGTCTTCCTGCTGAAATATTTTGTTTCTAGAATTTAAAACGAAATTGATGTATAAATGCGTGAAAAACATAAACTACATTTATTTTATTGTTTTTCTTCAAAAACATAAATCTATTTTACACCTTGACTCTGTTTTAAAATATTCACATCCCAGGATTTAAATGAATAGATAAATAAATAAATAAAGTTGATGGTGGATGTCAAAGTCTACCACAGTTAACGAGAATGGGTTTACAAACGGTGGTAGGCGATTTTATCAATTAAATAAAGACGACTTTCGATTTAAATTTTATTTGCATCAAGCTTTTAAACTGCATGGACACACAAAAACATGGAAACAAAGAAAAGCTGTCAATTTAAAAAGCTTCTCTTTAATTACTTCTAATACTAGAAAAGCTTGTTAACAATTAAAACGTAAATTAAAAGTCGTCTTCATTATATTAATATTATCGCCTATCGCCGTACATTATCCGTAGCTTGTAAGAGTACCGTTGTGAATTGAAGGCTCAATGGAGATTCCTGACTCCTGAGTTGATCAACTATGAGATTGATTATGAAATCTGGATGTTTTAATTTTCTTAGGAAAACTAATGATGGAAAACTGATGATGGAAAACTGATGATGGAAAACTAATGATGGAAAACTGATAATGGAAAACTGATGATGGAAAACTAATGATGGAAAACTGATGATGGAAAACTGATGATGGAAAACTGATAATGGAAAATTGATGATGGAAAACTAATGATGGTAAACTGATAATGGAAAACTGATGATGGAAAACTAATGATGGAAAACTGATGATGGAAAACTGATGATGGAAAACTAAGGATGGAAAACGGATGATGGAAAACGGATGATGGAAAACTGATGATGGAAAACTAATGATGGAAAACTGATGATGGAAAACTAAGGATGGAAAACGGATGATGGAAAACTGATGATGGAAAACTAATGATGGAAAACTAATGATGGAAAACTGATGATGGAAAACTAATGATGGAAAACGGATGATGGAAAACTGATGATGGAAAACTGAGGATGGAAAACTGAGGATGGAAAACGGATGATGGAAAACGGATGATGGAAAACTGAGGATGGAAAACGGATGATGGAAAACTGATGATGGAAAACTGATGATAGAAAACTGACACTTTGAAGCGTTGAATCTTCAGTAGCAGGGCTTGAGCGTGAAATAAAACCATAATAAATTCAACTGCGTCTTATTCTCCGACATTACATTAAAACCATGCATAGTATACTTATTGATTGATTGATTGATTGATTGTGCTATCTGCTAAGTTATGCATTAATATAAAATATAACATTCATTCAAATTCGGTTTGGTTTGGTTAATTTATAAATTTGGTTTAATTACAGTGAGCACCGGAAAACAGGCCACAATATTTTCAATAAAAATTATGTCCTATACTAAACAGAAGATTTTAAATACAATTTAAAATATAATTCATTCTCAAATATTTTTTAGTTTTTTTAACGATGAATAGTCCATGAACATTAAACACAATAACTGTGCGGTTTTTAGACTTATTTCACTTAATAAGTTAAGTTTCAAGCTACACACTGTGTATGTCTTGTTTCAATGTCAAATCGCTTACAAGTATGCTATCTTATTATATATCATGTAGTTTTTTCTCTTGAACTGCTGTTTTGTCAATATTTGAATAGATAATGATGTTCTTTAATTTCACAAAATCTAACTATAAAAAAAGAGACCTCTATTCTTAACATTTCTATAAATTCTATAATCCAAAATTCTCGAAAAAGTTTTCTTCTAAGAATATGAATGTAATGCAAATCAGTCAAGGGGTGCATGAGTTATGATCGGAAATAGAAACAGAGTAACAGAGATTATACAACTTTATAAATAAAGATAAAATGCAAAAAAGTAATCTTCATATTCATGTATTTTTATGGGGCCCACTGTGCGTTTTCTAATTGTTTTACAATTCTATCCATTTTAGTTACATCATATTTAGTTATACATAGTTCAGTATAATACGTCACAGTATATTTAGTTATACATAGTTTAGTATAATACGTCACAGCATATTTAGTTATACATAGTTCAGTATAATACGTCACAGCATATTTAGTTATACATAGTTCAGTATAGTACGTCACAGCATATTTAGTGATACATAGTTTAGTATAATACACCACAGCATATTTAGTTATACATAGTTTAGTATAATACGTCACAGCATATAAACAAACAACAGAAGCGTAAACAGGGGGGGAGAACTTTTTAGGGCTAAGTCCCCCCTGGACAAGTTTCTGTATACACCTCTGACAAATCGTATAGTTCTCTTTTTGGTAATATATTACTCTTTGACTAAAAATTGGTTGAACTGCATAAACATGAGTTTTGTTAACGACGCTGAAAATTCTGTATTATTATATGGTATAACGTGAAGAAAAACAATCCATCGTTTTTCTATTCTCTATTCTTCTATTCTTCTATTCTTCTATTCTTCTATTCTTCTATTCTTCTATTCTTCTATTCTTCTATTCTTCTATTCTTCTATTCTTCTATTCTTCTATTCTTCTATTCTTCTATTCTTCTATTCTTCTATTCTTCTATTCTTCTATTCTTCTATTCTTCTATTCTTCTATTCTTCTATTCTTCTATTCTTCTATTCTTCTATTCTTCTATTCTTCTATTCTTCTATTCTTCTATTCTTCTATTCTTCTATTCTTCTATTCTTCTATTCTTCTATTCTTCTATTCTTCTATTCTTCTATTCTTCTATTCTTCTATTCTTCTATTCTTCTATTCTTCTATTCTTCTATTCNCCCCCCCGTCGGAAACCAGTGTGCTCCTGGTCTTCACAACAACTAGAATATAACAATGGGACAATTGTTGAAGGATATTCAATACAGCACAGTGTCCCAAAAATTTAAAAATTCATAAGAGTTCAGCATGCAGTGTGCCAAAAATATACATGCAAACTAATCATAGTGTGCAAATATACATGAAAACTAAAATTAGTGTGCCAATATACATGAAAACTAATCAAAGTGTGCCAATATACATGAAAACTAATCACAGTGTGCCAATATACATGAAAACTAATCACAGTGTGCCAATATACATAAAAACTAATCACAGTGTGCCAGTATACATGAAAACTAATCACAGTGTGCCAATATACATGAAAACTAATCACAGTGTGCCAATATGCATTAAAAATAATCACAGTGTTCCAATATACATGAAAACTATTCACAGTGTGCCAATATACATGAAAACTAATCACAGTGTGCCAATATGCATTAAAACTAATCACAGTGTACCAATATACATGAAAACTANTCACAGTAGACCAAAATATAGGAAAACTAATCACAAAAATATACTTTACGTCATATTTTGATATTTTATCCCAAATTTGTCGAAAAAATCGTAAAAACTACTTAAATCAGAGAAATGCTTAAAATAAGCAGACTAAAAAAGTATGAAAAAGCAGATATAAAAAAATCTTTATTTTAAGAGTGGAAATGGGCTCCAAAGTTTCCCAACCTTGGATCGAGATTATAAAAATATATTGAATTTTGAAAAACCTTTGTGTACTTTTAATATTGAATATGATTAGCTGTGTTATAGAACTATGGGGCTCGTCCCCCCCCTGGATAAGTGCAATTTTTGGTTTCAAAAATTATTACAAAAATTATTTTGAAACGATTCAAACTTTATAAACATCGTTAAAGAACTGATGTGAAAACGGTAATTTCAAGACAGAGTTCAGACTGATCAATTCTAAACGTTACTTCCATGCATGAAAGCTTTGTCTGATGCTGATTTGTCTAAAAGCTATGTCTCTCCCCCTCTCCCCCCTCTCGGCTGACCAATTAAGAATTAGATATCCATGATTTGGTTTTGAAAATTGTTTACATTTATTTGTGGGTGCACAAAATTACATTATCTTCCATTTTTCAGGGTATACCGTTGTGGATTAAGGTTGCCCCTCGGGAATGTAGGGTTCCATTCACATATTCATTCATATATTTATTCAACTACAAAGCATGAGATATTACAAATAAGCAATCACAATTTACTATGCAGTTTGGACCCGCCTAACCAGGGTTGGTTGTTTTAAGTGGTTGGCCCGAAGTTAATTAACGATACAAAATATTCAGACAGTTTCTCTAAAATACATTGTTAAAATTTTTTTTTACTTTTTAACAATTATAAATTTATGTTGAGATTATCAATATTATGATTATAATAAAGAATATTAACAATAATGAGAAAAATGTAAATATTAGAAATGTTTCATAACATTTTAATTATTTTTATGAATGTAATTTTTTGTTTAAAAATATAAATAAAAAAGAAACAGATTTAAATTTAAATACATATTGTAATTATTGCATGGTATAAAAATGTCAATTATAGATTAATCTAGATTAGGATCTTGGCACTATAGAATCTCATTAGAAGTGACTGATTCATTTGGTGTACTTTCCTGTTTTGCCTGATATGGTCTCATCGGTCTGTACGGTGCAGATTGCTCTAGCTGCAAAAAAGACGGTCCGGTACTTGAAATGAACCGGGGCGTTTATAGTGAGGTATCCACTAGTAACTTACATAGAGAAATTATCATGTTTTCTGAATATCTCTGTATTCAAGTTTAAAGTGTAGAATCTGTATGGTTTAAACAATACGCATCCTGTATGCAAAACGCGTAGTACAGAAGCGCGCAGTGTATTCGTTGCTTGTGTGGGGAAGATCCTCCATGTCTTGTGTGCGTGCATATCTTTGTTTATTATCCAAGTTTGTGCCCGTAGATAGAAGTGTGCGTGTGTGCGGGAACAAGGTCTGTCTCTAGTCTGAACCCTATAGTCTGGGGCTTAAACAGGGGGGGCGTACGTCCCTGCCCTCCGGTAAGTGAAAACTTGAGTCCCCCCGGGGTAAACAGCCCCCAACAGAAGCAGAGCCTTTTGGAAAAACTCCTGTATACGCCCCTGCAGGAT
The DNA here is from genome assembly GCF_000591075.1 of Eurytemora carolleeae. Taxonomy (NCBI): domain Eukaryota; kingdom Metazoa; phylum Arthropoda; class Copepoda; order Calanoida; family Temoridae; genus Eurytemora; species Eurytemora carolleeae. The sequence continues at coordinate 112,932 of NW_019397009.1, read as the reverse complement.
GGGCGGGGAAAATATAACTCTATTAATATAACCTCCAAAAATAAAACCATGTTTTGACCAAAAATATAACTACTAAAAATACAACTACCAAAAATACAACCCTCCAAAACTATAACCAGCCAATAAAATAACCATTTTTTACCAAAAATACAACCATTTTATTGAACAAAAATATAATCAATTTTTTACCAACAATAGAACCATTTTTTACCAAAAATATCATTATTTTTTATCTAGATATATAACCTTTTTTTGGCCAAAAATAAAACCGATTAGAGACACCTAAAAAAATCCAATTTTAAAAAGAACATTTGAATTTTGAAAAAAAAAACAATTCGATTTTGAAAAAAAAAATCCCTCAAAAATGTCAGCCCATTTGATTCAGCTGTTTGGCCAGCTATAGCTAACACATATATATATATATATAGCAAAGATCTTTATTATATAGATGAACGTATTTAATATATTAATAATTGAAGCATAATTACCTATAGTCCTAATTACGCATAATGTAAACAAAGATATTTCTGGTTGTGAAAACCACGCTTCATTGCACTGTATGTATCATAACACAAAGAATTAAACTCTATGTCACTATATCGTTATTTAATGTGACGATTTCATAGAACTTAATACAGTCGTCGTCCTATACATCAATACAATGAAGACGACAGCTCATGGAAACACAAAAACACGGGGAAAAAGAAGCAATCAATTAACATTTTCTTCTTGTTTACATGTAGACTTCTTATTTTAAAAAAAAACTTGTTGAAATTAAGAATTGAAAATAAATATGACTTTTTTTGTATTGATATAAACCCCGATCATATATAAAGAGATAAATGCAAATAAGGTTTTCCTTTCCCCCTTTTGAAACATATAGCTTAATTTTTAAGATCTAGATATTTATTTACGTATCGAGGTTACTACAGTTTACAAGATTGTTAATATGGATTTAACACAAAACTTTTTTTTGCGATGTTATCGTGTACATACTACATACAATTGTAAATTGATAAGGTTGAAATCTAGACTTTTACAGATACATTTTTTTAAAAGTTTTTTCATATTTGGATTTCTAGTAACTTTATATTAAAGTATTGACAAAGTAACAGCTCAAGAGAAAAAACTTTATTATATATTAAAGGATACCATAATTTTGTGAAATATGACTGGGGGATACTACAAACACAGTGTGTGTTATCTCTTATTGAAAAATGCTATAATTTATTGAAAAATGCTATAATTAAAAGAAAGAGAAAATTAAAAGGGGCCCTCCATCTATAGCTAGAGTCACATGAGATATACTTTCTTTGTTGAAAATTAATTATTTTAAATTATGTTTTTGCTATAAAGTAGGCTTTTGGATTTATGCTACAGAGATACTGAAAGAAATTGTCAGAATTTAGACCATTTTCAGATGGAAACAAACATAATTCCCTCACTGTTACTAGGGGGTTAAAGTCGGGCAGAGCGGATTACTTAAACTTACGTCTGCTGTCACTTGAGAAGAATTATTAAATAGAAGTGAACAACATCAAATAAAATAAAGAAGAGGGAAAGAAAGACAAAAATTCATCAAAGAAAAAAGTCTGAAAGAGATAATTGATCCAAGTCAAGGAAAGAGAAAAGTCGAGGATTGAGAAATCATCTCATGGATTCTAAGACATGTCCCTGATAAATCATGAAGAAGATCCTGGTTTGGAGATCACACTGATTATTCAGATATCTATTCAGCTCCAGCTGTAACACCAAAAGATATAAAGAGCTCATGCTGGGACTCAGCTCAACCTATCCTATTCACACCTTAAATAATCCAAGATTTTACAGGATTCAAATCTGAAATGATCAAAAATCCAGGGATATATACAATACATTAAAATATCATCTTAGTTTTCGTTCTGGGATAGAGACTGCACTATGAACTTGTAAAGGTTATAGAACTTGTAACATTTAGTAAAACTTGAATCTTTGCTCAAACCTACATATGTATATGCTGCTCTCTGTAAACCTGGACCAAAATTACAGAATGTCCAAAAAAATCGCTATTAACAGTTGATTTAAGTATAAATCAAGCCTGAACCTCTAATCATTGCCAATGTTGCATAATGATGAACTTATAAAAACCTTTATGGATCGCTCATTGTTTATTTTTTGCATTGAATTGTTTTTCTCTAATGCTTATCTGGGATATCCTGTATAAGGATGATCCAGGGAATTGGTCCCGCTAGTATCTGCGGGGTACCACAGGGTTCAGTTCTCGGGAGGAAGTTGTTCACGCAACATCTTCAAGTTCCGTGCAGCAACAGCTCTCATATAGACTGTACTCAGTTATACCACAGCAATATGAGTAGAATGGTGCTATAGACTCGTTAAACTAGTATCCGTGTGATAAATCAGGTGTAAAGCCCAGATAATCTGTGAATATTAAGGCCCGAAGATTTAAGTGTTGAATTGTGATATATAAACAATTTATATTCTACCCATTTAACTTCATGCTTTAAAGTCTCCTACTTAATGAGTAACCTTGTATAACGTACATTAAAGTCTCCTACTTTATGAGTAACCTTGTATAACGTACAATAAAGTCTCCTACTTTATAAATAACCTTGTATAACGTGCATTAAAGCCTCCTACTTTATGGGTAACCTTATATGATATGCATTAAAGTCTCCCAGTTTATGAGTAACCTTGTATAACGTACAATAAAATCTCCTACTTTATGAGTAACCTTGTATAACGTACAATAAAGTCTCCTACTTTATGAGTAACCTTGTATAACGTACAATAAAGTCTCCTACTTTATGAGCAACCTTCTATAACGTGCATTAAAGTCTCCTACTTTATGAGTAACCTTGTATAACATACGTTAAAGTCTCCTACTTTATGAGTAACCTTCTATAACGTACATTAAAGTCTTCTAGTTTATGAGTTACCTTGTATAACGTACATTAAAGTCTCCTACTTTATGAGTAACCTTGTATAACATACATTAAAGTCTCCTACTTTCTGAGTAACCTTCTATAACGTGCATTATAAAGTCTCCTAATTTTTGAGTAACCTTCTATAACGTGCATTTAAGTCTCCTACTTTATGAGTAATCTTCTATAACGTACATTAAAGTCTCCTACTTTATGATTAACCTTGTATAACGTACATTAAAGTCTCCTACTTTATGAGTAACCTTGTATAACATACATTAAAGTCTCCTACTTTCTGAGTAACCTTCTATAACGTGCATTTAAGTCTCCTACTTTAACGTATATTAAATGAAGATATGTGTGAAAGAGAGGCGTTTGTATGTTTTTTTAATCTAGCCTTTCTGGCAATATTCCTGATAATCCTGATTTTTTGCAAACTAAACAGCATACATTGCAAATTTCCTTGGAAGATGCTAAATTTATTCTGCAATGCATTTTAAATTTAGGACTGGAGGTGGAAAAAGGGAATTTAAAACATGGCAAATGTGCCATATAGAGAGGTCAAGAGGGGAATAGGGGAATTAAAAAAGAATGCGCGAGTTTAGTTGTTATGTATTTCGACGGGGGGGG
>NW_019397009.1:100407-109369 GCF_000591075.1 Eurytemora carolleeae | reverse complement strand
TTTATTTCTACAGAAATGCAAAAAAGGAAGTTTAGACAAAAGGGAGACAGGAAGGGCAGGAAGTGAAGTAAAGAATTACAGGAAGCATGAGACAAGTCAGGCAGGAAATAGCGAAGAAAGGAACTATAAAAACAAAAACAAAAACATATTCACATCGTCAATGGCATACAAGTTTTCAGAAATACTCTGGGGTTTTGTTTAAATCAGTTTATTCATAATTATATTATTTAGTTATTTACAGTATGATATAAATGTAATAGCGTGCAGTTTAGGACTTTTAATATCTCGAATAAAAAAAGATTATGATTGATACTGCAATAGTGATTGAAATACTTTCTTTGTTGAAAATTAATTATTTTAATTTATGTTTTTGCTATAAAGTAGGCTTTTGGATTTATGCTACAGAGATACTGAAAGAAATTGTCAGAATTTAGACCNGTCACCGCAAACTAGACAGAGCGAGAAGGTCAAATCTATTCTTATCAATAGCTCTTCAACTTCTTCAACATTTTTTTCCAGAAACCATGTTTTTATAAAGTTTAACCCAAAACTCAGAGACATCAAACTAAGTTATAAAATGTCGTTTTCTAAATCTGTTGATGGTGGAATGAGAAAGAGAGAGAGAGAGAATCCTAGAATTTTCCATTTAGCTCTTTCAAACAGCTTTTTATAAATTTGTTTTTATTATTATATTATTATAATATGCTGCTTGTCCATTGAACATGATAATTGTGACATTGAACCTTTTCTATTTCAAGTTGCACTCAAAAGGCTTTTAAAATATGGTCTGTTTTTCACCTTAAAAATGACAAGAATATTGGATAGAAAATTTTAATTGTATTCAATAAATCATAAGATTAAAAAAAGGTAGACTAGAGATTTATAAACTATGAATAAGATTATTTGTAGTATCACGAATGAATGATATTTCAATTAGATTTCATGGCGATGCCTTTATCCCCCTTTTAGTGATTTTAATGTGACTGTTTTTAATCGTTAATGTCTCCAAAAGAGTATACTGAAAACTAGGTTTACAGCCCGTCTATTATATAAATGCTACCCCCAATGTTATACCTTGCTACCCCCCTCTCCCCTCCCCTTATTTAAAAATACAATCGCCCGAGAAATTACATATTCTAGGTTATAGGGTAGGTAAGATAGATCACAAGATGTTATCCAATCATTAAGAAATCACCATAAAAGCTTTTGTTGGTAAGATAAAAAAAAACCTTTTGTCATCTACTTTATCATTGTTCATTGATATGTAAAAAGTTGCTCATGCGTTCTAAAAACAATTTGAAACAATGGTTCAATTATTTCAAAAAATATAATATCAAATATAATAAGAGTCTAAGTATGTCATAAGTAAAATATTATTCAGATAATTAAATCATAAAAATAAAATAACGTTTGTAATTGTTATGAAGAAGAGTCAATTTTGACGCGCAAAATTTAAAAGTTTTGCCGTACAAGAGACATGAATGGATCGGTATTATTATTTTTCTGAGAGGAGGGGGGAATGTCCCTGAATTAAAATTAGTTTCATTATATCATAACTATCAAAACCATTTTTAAGATATTTTATATTTGAATTACCAACAAAATTATATTTAAAACTAACGCCTATGCTATGCAGGCTTTCAAGCATACTCGTCAAAATCTTATAGAAACGCCCCTTCTGATTCGGAAGGTGATTGGATTGGGCGGATATTTTAGCTTTTTATTGTTAATAAGTTATTGGATGGGCCCTCCCATCTTGGGACAAAAATCGTAATAAATCTTATCAGGCCTTATTATCCGGCAAATTGAAAAGAATTTCATATTTTACTATTTCTAAACAAATATTTGATACTTTTCAGAAATGGATTGATTCTATATAATTGAAATTTCCAAGATTTATAAAGAGATTTGTAAAATTCTAAAAATGAAAAAAAATACCTTTTCAGATTTTTTTTGGCTTAGCATGAAACCAATATTAATTTCAGAATGAAAATGAGTATTTTACACTGTTAATTGTTCAAAATAATTATTTTGTTCATAATGTTCATCTATCAAGTTCAACAGGTACGTGTTCAATGTTCTAATTGTTCGGATGTTCAAAAAAACGTGGTTTTTTCTAGTGCCTAAATCATTTTTTTCTGGAATACATTTTTAATTAGAAAGAGAACGTGTTAAATTTTTACTATTAAACTTTTTTATTAAATGAACTTTTTTGATTTTTAAACTTTTCCTATTCAACCTGTAGACAAATTTATTCTATTTACTCTGTAGACAAATTTATCCTATTCACCCTGTAGAAAAATTTATCCTATTCACCTTGTAGACACATTTATCCTATTCTCCCTGTAGACACATTTATCCTATTTACCCTGTAGACACATTTATCCTATTCTCCCTGTAGACACATTTATCCTATTCTCCCTGTAGACACATTTATACTATTTACCCTGTAGACACATTTATCCTATTCATCCTGTAGACAAATTTAACCTATTCACCCTGTAGACACATTTATCCTATTCACCCTGTAGACACATTTATCCTATTCACCCTGTAGACACATTTATCCTATTCACCCTGTAGACACATTTATCCTATTCTCCCTGTAGACACATTTATACTATTTACCCTGTAGACACATTTATCCTATTCATCCTGTAGACAAATTTAACCTATTCACCCTGTAGACACATTTATCCTATTCACCCTTTAGACACATTTATCCTATTCACCCTGTAGACAAATTTGTCCTATTCACCCTGTAGACAAATTTATCCCATTCACCCTGTAGACAAACCTATCCTATCCACCCTTTAGACAAATTTATCCTATTCACCCTGTGGACACATTTATCCTTTTCACCCTGTAGACAAATTTAAGTCGTTGCTCTAAATGCAAATTTGCATAATTAGAGAGCTCATACAAAATGCATAGTAGTTAAAATTTTTAAATTAAATGTTTAAAATAACAAATAGTTTGATTAGGTCGTAAACTCATAGAAATATTACATCGTCCCTCTGACATAAGGGAATGTCTCCGAGAACCTTAAAAAGAATATCATCAACACTTTTATAAAATATAATTTAAAAATGTATTTGATCAACGGACTACAATCCTAATCAGAAAAATTAATTTAGAAATATTTAGACGACTTTACAATCTAATCTTACAAATATGATTGATGAAACGATAATCACAAAAAAACCCTAGTCCTGCCATTTTAAAAATTGTAATCTGCTTTTTTTTGAGCATTTATAATTTCCAGATATATAGATATAAAGTCGTCTGATTAGCTGTCAATTAATTCTGGGTCGTAATGACTGTATAAGGAACAATGGGAAGGATTTGTCAATTTTATATCAAGGAAAGAATTTTTTTAAAGTTTTTGATGGATTTTTTATCTGTCCAGTACAGCCGCGACTGGGAATTTTCAATTTTACAAAGTAAATGATAGATATCTCTATTTTCGACACAGATTTGAATGTTACTGGGCATGGGGTACACTTGGTTTTATGATATTCTTAAAAATATGTTTTAAAGGTACTAAGTGTATTTTCAACTTACCCTCCGTGCAAAGATGTCACTACCCAATTCACAACGGTACCCTTAAACTCTTTATCTGATCAATAATGTGGAAGATACAGTCGGTTTTCTAAGTTTAATAGTGTTTAATTCTGATAGTTTCTGTATGTTTAGCTGCAGTATAAATGCGCAAGTAATTTTAGTTAAGAAACCACAATTGAACATAATCAGTTTTCAAAACTATATAGATTGGTATCTAATTCATACTTTATCAGAAAATGATTTGTAGGGTACCGTTGTAAATCTATGGTTGTGAAGTTGCATGGAGGGTCACTTGAAATTACGCTTACAATTCCTTTTCTTCACCACGTCCATGGTTGGTAATGTAAAATGGCCATCATTCTAAGCTTGATGGTAATGTAACTGCTTATCAATGTTGATTAATTCCGACGTCTTGGTATGAATAACTAGACTTTATCTTCGATATTAACTTTTAATTTTTGCTCTTATANACCAGAACATGAATTACTGAATTATCCGCTCCTGGGATCCGGATCCACAATATTCGGATCAGATTATCAACCCCACCCCCTCCCACACACATCTTAAACATTTAATATTGTGTATAATTAACTGACCAAATGCTGAAGAAATAAGTTTGAGTTTAGGTATTTCAACAAAAATGAAAACGAACTGAGCACACGAATTCCAAAATTTATCTTACTTTACTTTAAAATATTTCAAAACTAGTTCAAAAAGTCAAAGTTAGTAAAATTAAGGGTTTTAGCATCAGGTTGACAAATATACGGATTATTAGAGTTTGTGGAAAGTGTTAATTTTTAAAGTATCTGGAATTCCAGGGTTAGATAAAAATAAATTTAGAACTTAATTCATAATCTCCATCATATATATGTTTATCTTAAATTTCACGTGACTCTCCATGCAAAGATAGCAATGCCCGATTTACAACGCGGTATCCTTGAAAGCTTTTTCTGATGAAGTACGAATTAGATATCAATTTTTTTGTTTCTTTAAACTGTTTATTTTCAATTGCGGCTTCTCTGCGAAAGTGATTTGCGCATTTCTTGCTAATAAGGAGCAATGGAGAAATAAACGCTTACTAAGTTTTTCTAATATTTTCCACATTTTTTTATGAGATTTTATGAGATTAAGGTTTCAAGGGAACCGTCAATTTTTAGTCTGTAGGTTCCTCATTGTTAAGACTTGTTAGGATGGAATGCGTCAGCTAGAAATGTCAACATTCATGTGACACATTTCATCTTGTCTTTGTGTCGTACGCATGTTTAAGCATTCAAGAATACGCAGACAACTAACGGCGTCATCGACCCTTAACATTTACAAGTGTGAATATAAAGTTAGAATATAAAATTTAGACAATTTATTTAACAATTAAACAATTAAAAACATTGTTTAGTTTTCTTTTAAGTAATCTTTGAGTTAAAAAAATTTGTCTTTAAAAAAAATTAATTTGTTCTAATTCATGAAAAAAGAAATCCGCTCCCAATTAAAAACAGAACTCTTCTAAACTTTTGTCAGACCAGCATTAAGGAGGATTTTGTCGTTTGTCGACCGTTGTGACTTTTTATATTTAGGGACATAACTTACTTCTTTAGTCCCTTTTGACTGATTCTGTGTCTGCGGCTTAAATTCTTTAAATTCGACCTCTGGGTTGTCAATCTAAGACAGCATTCTATTTCTATTCCAAACTCTTGATTATAAGATACCATTTATAGATTTTAGAATTTGGGAATCATGGATTGAATTCAATAAGGGAATTTATGACAAGGTGTATAATTGAGAACATTTTTGCACACGTGAACTGGCCCGATCTATACTCCAGTTTTAAAATAAGAATTCAAGCATTTAGTCAATACGCCTGCAGGCAGATTTATTGCAAAAATCATCTTTTTTATAAAGTATTAGTTTGTGAGCAAATTAACGGCCTTACAGCATCCTTAATTACATCTTTGCATTTGGTTCGTAGACACTTTTGATGCTTGAACAATTGAATTTTTATATTCTCAAATATCAAAAGCATTTGCATGTACCTTGTCGCTGCAGCTTTACATTTTATTAATTTCTTTGCCTAGATCTATATTAGCAGTTAAAGAGCGTATGTTGAATAATAAAGACCTTTAAAAACCTTCAGCTCGTCCTTAAAATGGACTATAGACTATAAACGTAATATAAAAAATATCCACTTGAAGAGTGGCATGCCTTATTCACAACCGTACCCTTTTAAATCTTTTAAATAAATATATAGGGGAAGATATCATAGGTTTTCCATTCTTTGACTCTGCTAAAATCCGCAATTAATTCTTATAAAGAAGCCAATGGTCCCATAAAAGCATAGAGTAATAAAACGAAGAGGTGAAGCTTAGCTCAGATGTACACAACCGACCTGTCTATTAATTAATTAATGAGCTAAGCTTCGCCTCTTCGTTTTATTACTCTATGCATACAAGTCTCATCCTTATTCCTTTTGGAAAGAATAAGTAAAGCTGGAAGGATACCGTTGTAAATCCTTTATGCGCTTTTTGAATTTAAAGTACTTAAAGTTACGTTTACAGTACACTCCCTTTAAATATACAATCTCTAGAACTGTTTTCTGTTGGTATGTATATTGTGATGTTTTGTTAATGTGGAATACAACAATTCATTAAACTTTACAAGTATTACATTTTTGCAAATACATTTATTTTTTGCAAACATATTTTGTTTTTGCAAACATAATGATTTTCTAAATATATTTACTTTTTGCAATCTTTTCTTATTGCAAACACATTTATTTTTTGCTTTTTTAGTTGCAAACATATCTATTTTTTAATCTCATTTAGTTTTTGCAAAGATATAAATTTTTGAAACATATTTAGTTTTTGCAAACATATTTAGTTTTTGCAAACATATTTAGTTTTTGCAAACATATTTATGGTTGACTCTACGGATTCCTAATTGTATATTCAAATCAGGATCTGAGGTCGTGACCAATCTTTTAAGGGTTACCCATAAAGGATTATACTATAATGTCGACCTTAAACTAAAATCGTCGATTATTTTTTAGTTGAAATCTAATAAATTTTCTTCATATATCTCTGCATCACAAATCCGCAATCAATTTACAGTTATAAATATTGAATATTGATCAGATACAGCTTGAAAGTTTACCATTGTGAATATGAAACGTTACTTTTCAAAATGTCGGAATACTTGAAATGACATTCGTACACTCTCTTTTTCTGACTTTAATTCCTGGTCTTTATTTTTTGGTCTGTAATTATTTGTTTTTATAAAACCTGGCTCGGCTCCCCTAGCTCCCCCAACTGGAGTCAGATGAGAGCCAATAAAACTCACAAAGAAATAATTCTCAATTTTGTTTTGACAAAAAATTGAATTCAAATTTTTCGAGTCGATATATTAATTTTTCAGTCTTTAAAGTGAATTTTATTACACGTTATCACGTCTTAAAATTTTAAATAATCTTCCCAACTTAACATCAAAATGTTCAAATTTTGGAAAATACATTTAAATGCATTTATACTTTTGAAAAAACGTTAATTAAAAAATAAATGTCTTATTATAGAAAATGTTGAAATTTGTAAACATCCTAGACATTTGAAATAATTTTACTGGGTTCCAAAAATTGTGCATTTGTAAAAATTTTAAAATGAAGAAACGTTTAATTAAAACAATTTATGCCAAGAACAATTTAATTTTTAACCCACGTTTTTTTAAGTAGCAATGTTTTTTTCTTCCTTCCTTCTCTCCCATTGTCGTGGAGATACAGAGTACAAGGTCTTCAAGTCATTAATACCCGCTTTATTGAGAAGACCCTGATGTTAGGTCATGACCCCCCTCCCCCCCCTCCCCAATCATCTTATTTGTAAAAATCTTCTCTCTTAGATTTCTTTCAAAACATAACACACGCACAAATGAAATCAAGGAATTAAGTTTTCGCAACCAACTCTATTTTTCTAATTCTATCTTTACAATTTAAAATTTCAAGAATAGGAATTCTGTTATGTAAGTTTAAATATCGAATGTTTACAACGTCAGGATAAAAAGATATAGAGAAAATTTGAGTTTCTGGCAAAAACTCAATATCTTTGCAACCTGAAGCCGTTAGCGTGCATTATTATAAACTCACAGAACAAATATCCTAAGTTTTAGATATCAAAAGTGTAAACCATCAAGCTGCAAAGATATAGTTTAATGAAAATTAGGAATTTTCTGCACAGAAACCGTCACACTCCTCACACCAGGATTTTTTCTTGAAATAATAAAAATATGATACGCTCATTGCACACATTTTGTTGAAGGACAGGAGAGAAGGTTAAATACTAATATTAGGTGAACTAGAAAATATAAAGAAATTGTCCCTGCTCATTTAAAGATATGAACGGAGATCAATTTGAAATCGTCCAAATACATGAGATCCAAAAGCGAAAGAGAAAAGGCAAATTGAAGTATAAATATTATACCCAACCCCATTGGTTTTCGATTAAACAAATCTACGCCTCCCCCATATCTTTCCCCCCATTTCCTTCCCCCCCCCCCTCTCTTAGAAGGTAGAACACAATTGCACAATCTAATAATCGTGAAATATTGAATACACAAAGAACACACCTCTTTTTAGGAACCAGGGGCTAATTTCAGACCAAATATGAACCCCCTCCCCCCTTCTTTCGTTCATTGTGTTAATCAGTTCTGTAAAATATGGTTTCTTAAAAGAACTGTCGTTATTATGTCTGATTTACAATTCGGTATCCTTATAATCTTTGTCTGAAAGATATCACCGTTTTCCTAGCTTATAAGGTGTTTATTTCTCAATATTATGTCAATTGTTTCTGTACCAGAAATCCTCAAGTCATACCTTTTACATGAGAACCTATAATTGAAAATAATAAAATTTTAAAGTTAAAAACCATGGATATCTCATTCAGTCAATATCATACAAAGTTTTAAATGTTACCGTTGTGAATCGATAAATCCACTCTACGAATGGAGGGTCACTTAAGTAAGACTGCGTACAGTCCCTTTTAGACGATTTAAATTCCTTAACACGTCAAATTATTCTGAAAAGATTTACATGAAAATGTTTTATCCAAGAGAGATGTTATCAATTCATAAAACATGGATCCGATATTAATTCTTGAATAATATTTACATTAATTTGAATAAAATTTTATTACTTTGCATAATTATAGATAATTATGGTCTAGAATACTAGTACATTGAAGAATATTTAAGACTCAAAGATTATGGTCAAAAAAAAAAAAGATGAGTCAAAAAATGCTTTGTCTGTGGATTAGATACCAGTACCACCTAAAACATGTTTTATAGCAATCAACAAAAACAACAAAAAATATTAAAAACCAAAAATCCAGAGGCAACATTTTCTTCACCCCCCCCCCCCCCCCCC
>NW_019397009.1:0-100170 GCF_000591075.1 Eurytemora carolleeae | reverse complement strand
AACATAATGTTGTCTAGGTGTATATCTGTTTTAACATAATAATGTTGTCTAGGTGTATATCTGTTTTAACATAATAATGTTGTCTAGGTGTATATCTGTTTTAACATAATAATGTTGTCTAGGTGTATATCTGTTTTAACATAATAATGTTGTCTAGGTGTATATCTGTTTTAACATAATAATGTTGTCTAGGTTTATATCTGTTTTAACATAATGTTGTCTAGGTGTATATCTGTTTTAACATAATATTGTCTAGGTGTATATCTGGCAGGTCCCATGGATCCTAGTTCTCAGCCTTATCTTTCCCAGGTAAAGATCCAGACTGTAATGAAATGTTGAATCAATTTTACAGACCAGGTCAACAGTTTGGCCTTATGTTTTACCTAACTAATGTCCTATAGTTTTTGTAGCCCTTGACATGTAAATTTTTAGACAGCTGTAAAACACTTGTTTTTAGCTTTGTTTTAAAGAAGTAATTGGCAAAATTCTCATCGATTTTTTGTTGACAGATTGAAATCTTTTAATCACTGTGCTTTAGGAACTCAAAGTCTAATTTTCATATCCTATATACCTGTGCTACCTCCTCGTACAAACCCACAATATTTCAAACATTGCCAATTTGATATAGAAGTAATAGTTTGGAACAATATATAATAATTGGTCTACCACATCACGTTGCAAAGATGTTGGGATAAGAGAATAAGAATTTGATGAGAGGTTAATATATCACCTGTAAAAACGCTTGATTGAATAAATTTTGAATTATNTTTTCCTGAAAGATGTTCAAATTTCAAACTCTAGAAAAACAAATTTTGTAAGGCTTAGAAACCGTAAAGTTTTGGTTTTCAGACATTTCCTTTAGAGTTCAATAACACTTAGAATTAAAAATCTATTATGACGAATCGGCCTTTTTTCCATTAAAAGTCAATTGAACTTATGTGTTTGATGACATTGATTCGTTTTAAGATTTGTCCTGTCCTACGTTCCTGATGCAGGAAATCCAGGCCCTCGCGAGGGAGTGGAATCAGCTCAGGGAGTGAGAGGAGGGAGGGAGTGGGAATGGGGAGGGATAGAGCAGGGTTGGGATCCAGCGAGGAGGGCAAAATCCCTCGCTTTCCTCGGGAGGGACGAGGAGGGGGAGGAGGAGGAGAAGAAGAACGAAAATGATGAAAATGATAAAAATGAGAACGAGGTTGAGAATGAGACTGAGGAACCAGTAATTACTGAATCTGAAACTACAAACTGGAAATCTTAATCATCAAATCTTTCAAGGTTCATAATTAGAGGGACATTAGCCTTGACCCTCACCACTCTTTGTTTATGTTCATATCCATATCTTTTTCATCAACTGTAATCTATATCCATATCCATATCCATATCCATATACAATATCCAAATTCATATCTTTATCATCAGCTGTAATCTATATCCATATCCATATACAATATCCAAATTCATATATTTATCTTCAGCTGTAATCTATATCCATATCCATATCCATATCCATAAAAAATATCCAAATTCATATCTTTATCATCAGCTGTAATCTATATCCATATCCATATACAATATCCAAATTCATATATTTATCTTCAGCTGTAATCTATATCCATATCCATATCCATATACAATATCCAAATTCATATCTTTGTCATCCACTGTAATCTATATTCATATCCATGTACAATATCCTAATACATTTCTTTCCATATTCATTTTCATATTTATGTTTATTCATATCCTTATCCTTATCCAATAAACCTGTCCATAATCCTATTTATAACTGTATCCATATCTCTATCCATATCCATATTCCTGTCCAATAAACCTGTCCATAATCCTATTTGTAACTGTATCCATATCTCTATCCATATCCATATTCCTATCCAATAAACCTGTCCATAATCCTATTTATAACTGTATTCATATCTCTATCCATATCCACATTCCTATCCAATAAACCTGTCCTTTATCCTATTTATAACTGTATCCATATCTCTATTCTTATCCCTATCCATATTTATATCAATACACCATGTTTATATCCATACCTAATGAATAATGATATCTAGCTGAATCCATGTCCATTACAAAATCCATACCAATATCCCAATCTATATCCCTGTCCATATCTGTTGAATTGCAATTTTTATCCATATCCATATCAGTATTAAAATCCTTGTTCATTTGATTATTGATATCCATGATTTTGGAAAAACTTGGAATGGATAAGTGTATAGATCATAAGTCAAGATTTATAATTTACAATTTTCATTATCCATATCCATAGATCTATAGATCTCGTGCAATCTTAATCCAAATCCATATAAATTTCCCTTCGCGATGTAGAGAATTTCTTTCTGCATTTAAATTCTAATGTTTTGTGTCAAATTGTAAAATTTTTGAACTGTTCATAAAAATAAAGGTTGTCAAAAAAGTCTTTTACCATTAAAATGTTAATTTAAAAAATTTTTGACCGACAATACATGATAATGAGGGACGTATTCAGTAATTAGTTTATAGGCTTACATTTTTTTCTGTATAGGGGTGTGGGGGGGGGGGCTAAGCACCAGTTTGGGCACAAAAAACCTGGAAATCATGGATTTCACTGATCCAAGGGGGGCTAGGCCCCCATAGCCCCCATCCCAAATATCCTCTGATGACAAGTCATTTTTATGTTTATTGTCTCTCTTGGCATAATTTCCATCCAACATCAGGCACTTCAAAGTTTTACAAAAATTACCTCCTGAACATCAAAAAACCGTTCAACTTTCTTTTGATACACACTTTGTCCTTACATTTAAAGACAACCTCTAAGTCGTCTTTCAACATCCCATGAAATCAAATATATGGGCGGGGCCGGGGGGGGGGGGCACTTTCCATGAAAACGACTCTAAACTGTTTAAAACTGTAATTACTGGTTAAAAAGGAGAAGAAACCTCCACAGCTGAACGTGAGTGATAAGAATAGTCCGTATGCTCTGATAGATAAATATTTCCCGGAGAGAGAAAGCTATTTTTACCAGAACAAGAACAGTTTTGTGCAACAATATGCGAGGAAAATTGGATAAACACATAAATATTTATAAATTAATTTTTTATTGTTATTTAAAACTCAAAGCAATATAAATAACTTTTAAAATCTAAAAAAGTGAATTTATCATAAAAAATGAGCCTATGATATCAGCCTAAAACTTTGAATAAGTAACTAACCATCACTTGCCTCTGATGTTTAAAATTTCTATTCACTAGCCTTATAGGGCGCTTCGCGCCCATCTTCTAAATTAATTGTGAACATGTTCTCTTTGTGTACATCGTAAAACAAAACAAAAATAATTCGCGNAACTTTTAAAAACAAATTTTTAAAAATTTGATCATTCATAAACCTTCCCTGGGGTCCCTAGATGTCCCACAAAAAATTTGGGCCCGATCGGTTCAGCCGTTTTGACGTTTATTGGATACAAACAAACAAACAAACAAACAGACAGACAAGCCAAATTTATATATAGATGCAACCTGGCTTCGTTAACCTTTCATATTTTTAGTTTTAAATTTTGAGTCAAAGATTGAAATAGCAAAGATTAACACTTTGAGCTTGGAAAGATGGTATAGACAATTACAGTTTGTGGCAAGTGATCAGTTGATTTACTCTCTTTTACTCTTTAATCAAAAGATAGACAGTCGACTTTTTATTAAGAAATGATTGCGCAAAATGTGAAAGTTTAATTTTTTTAGCAACTTTTGAAAAATCTGAGCATTTGTCACAGCCTAATATTTTGTTATATTTATCTCACATTATATTCGAAAGATCAAACTTTTGTTTGTTGTTTATCCTTTGTTCATTAAGGGAACTAAAGCCAAGTATAGGAAACCTGGATCCTGAAGAGGTAAATTTTAAAATAATTAAATTTTGAAAAAAACAAAACATTATGAACTATAAAGTCATTTTTTTGCATTTTGATATTCTCTGATATAATCTTTTGTGTCTTGTCAAGTTTTTCAAGATTGCAATGTCCGATTTTAAACCTTTATATAATCAAAAATGTGGAAGATATCGTTGTTGTTCTGACTCGAAGAGTGTTTATTTCTTTGAGTTTCTCCATTGCTTCTTATAAAAAGCAATGCGCAAGTCAGAGAAACCGCGAATGAAAATAAACATTTAAAAGAAATAAAAACATCAATAAAAACATACTGGACTTGATCAGACAAAGACAGTAAAGGGTATCGTTGTAAATCTGACATTGCCATCTTTGTATCGAGTGTAACTTGAAATTACGCTAACAGTCCCTTTAATATGATAGGTTAGGTTCTATATTCTGTGTTCTAGGTTTGGCTGGTAAAGGATAATCTGCTTGTTCTCCGAGGTGGTTCTACACCTGATAGGAACGGAATAGATGATGTTTGGGAACCATTAGACGACTTTCAGGTAAACTTAAATTTACTAATTTCTATATCTTCACAATCTGATATTTGAAACATTGATTATTTAATCTGACAGTAGTTTGAAATATCAAAGGACTTCACGACATTGGGTTGCAAAAATAAAGGGATAAGAACATTTAGTTTGTGACAAAAACTCAATTCCGTTGAGTCTTTAACTTTTTGTAAGTTTTTATGTTCAAATAAAAAAACCTAGTCAAAACCTGTATCTTTCAAAATTTAAATTTGAAAATCTAAAAATTTTATTATTTTAACGAATTGAGTCTTTGCCACAAACTCTTACATTTTAATCCCTATATATTTGCAACCTATGTCGTAGACCCTAGATATTTCAATTTATGAATTATGTTAGATCAAATAGTCTTAGTTTGAAATATCAAAGGTTCACGCAATCAGGTTGCAAAGATATATATAGTGATTGACAAATTTGATTTTGTGGCAAAAACTAAAATTGTTTTCCTGTTGTAGGCTCCTTATCGTGAACCTGTTCTTCCTCCTCCTGATTTCGACCCGGAGACCCTAGACCTCGGTGTAGGTGTTCCTGTTCATGAGATAGATTCACACCGGGAGAATATTCTCCGACAGAGGGAGGAGGACCAGCTCCGACAGAGGGAGGAGGATCAGCTCCGACAGAGGGAGGAGGATCAGCTCCGACGTGAGGAAGAGTTGAGGACCAGGATTGAGAATCTAGGTTCTGAAACTGAGACAGAGAACGAGATTGATGTAATATCTCCGGTGTCCTCCTCAACCCGTCCTAGTCCTGAGTCAGAGAACCATCACATTCAGCAGATTCTTCAACCTTTCAAGGAACAGTTTTTAACAAAACATCTTAGTTCTTTTATACTTATTCCAGAAGTGAAAGGAGTTGATTAGTTTCCTTTTTCTTCTAATGCCGTGGACATTTTTTATTTCAAACTATGAATTCGAATTGATCAAATGGTCAAATTGAAATGTCAAAGGTTTACACCATAAGGTTGCAAAAATGTAATTATGAGAAAATTAAAGTTTAATGCAAGAAATTAGTTCCTTTTTATCATTTTATTTGGCATTTAAGAAAGCTTTAAATTACTTAAAAATTTCAAGACGAAATCATGGTTTGTCTAACAAAATTTGAATGAATTCACACATATTTACTATTTATCTTTTCATTCTTTTTATTTCTGAATTTTACTCTTTAATCCTGGCCTCATGCTGATCATTTATTACAAGCCAGTCATAAACTAGATTGAAATTAAGTCAAATCTTTTGTCAAGAATTAACTCCAAATATGGTGTTAATCCTTCACGTTAAAATTAATCGGTGTTATAAATTGAATAATCATTGGCCCGATACCACCCGCCCCTGTAGAACACCATTCTGTAAATCATTTGATTTTTTTCAATTAACAAAATAATGTTTAAAAATACTGTTATTTGTAGGAAGAGGTTTCGGCTGGTAGCCCTGATTATAGATCTTTTCTAGGCAAGATTTAAATAATTCTTAAAAATACAATTTTCACAAAATCCATAAAAAATAGAAAGATCTTATTTTTGTGTTGAGTTTACCTATGATTTTAAACTAATGTAAGGTTTAGTTGTGTGCACAGTTTTCTTGTAAATATTCATGATATTTAACTAATGTAAGGTTTGGTTGTGTGCACAGTTTTCTTGTAAATATTCATGATTTTCATATTTCTCCGAACTAATCAACTGCCTCTAGAACAAGGTTTCAATTCTTCAAATCCAAATTTATTTAAATTTTTCTCAGACGAGGTGACTCAGTTTATTTCTCAAATGGAAAACTTTCACGCTGAGAAAAAGATAAAGCCCGACAGAGAGAGTTCTCAGGGTACACTCGAGAACAAGGAGCAAATTCCCAGTTCTTTGAACATCCCTGATCCGGAACTGAAACCCAGTCAGGAAAATAAAATCAACGAGATTTCGGAGAAGCATGTTCAACCCAAACCTCACGAGATCAGTACACTTCCTCCCTTCTTCACTCCGAGACCAGATTCAGACGGGATTTCGTTCCGACCCGACCCGGCTCAAAGAGCACTCTTTTCACAACCTGGAGACACTGAACCTTGGGAGAAGCATCCAACGTTTTACTCCTCTCCAGTTTCAGAAGTTTATGCTTCAACAGGATCCTTTCCGTCCTCTACTCCTCCCACTTCTCCAGATAGTTCAACACCTTCTCCTACAAGATCTTCAACACTAGCCCCCTCTCCTATTCCTTCCCCATCTCCATCTCCCTCTGCTTCTCCTTCTCCTAGTTCGATTTCAACCCTTGGTCCAGTTTCTACAATTGAGGAAACCTTATTAAAAATATTGTTATACAACCAGAATTAAAAGGGAGGGGCGGGGCGGGGGGGGGGGTATTTAAGGAAAAACTGCGAATAAAAATAAAGCTGTGCCAATTTAATTCATAATTTGACTACACCTCATATTTTGCAAACTCGGCGTAAGGCGTTCCAGGTCAAAACGCTAAAGTCAAGTTCATCAACCTGAATTTGAGTAGATTAAAGTTGATGGTTGAATATAATTAATATGGTTTTGCTTCTCAGGATTGGTTCAGCTTGTTTCCAAGATTTAGCACGGAACCAACCTTTCTCCGGGATAGAGAATACCAGACTCCGAGACAACGAAGTACAACAACCCCTCGACCTGACGTTACACCTTCTCCTTACCCGTCCTTTATCAGTTCTTCTCCACATTCCTTTATCAGTTCTCCATATCCTTCCTTCTCCTCCTTCCCAACCCAACCGTCATCTTCTCTGCAGCAGCAGAATTCTAAATCCTTTAAAGAGGTACAAAGAGAAAGCAAACCCTTCCAACCTTCTCGGCAGGAAAAATCATTTAACTCCGGAGATCTTAGAACCTCGTCCCGTTCAGAGGAATCTTCTCATAGTATCAGACAAAAGGATGAAAGATTGTTTCATCAGTGGAACTCTGGGGCCCGGAGAACAACTCCTAAACCCAACCCTGCTCCGGGTGGGAAGGAGAACTGGTGGGACGGTATACCAGAGATACCTGGATCAGATCTGCTCCGTCATTACTCCAGAACCTTTGAAAATGAAATATCTCCGGTTCTGGCCAGTTTAAACCCTGCGGCTAGAACAGAAGAGATTTCGCAGCCTAGATCTGATAATGTTAGACCTGAAACTAGGGTGCTTACTCCTAGGATAGGTTCACAATTACATACATCTCACGGTGCTAGTTCAGACCAGTACCCGGAGAGACAAACACGTCCTAGAGCTGAGATTAGATCATTTCCTAAACCTATGTACTCCGGGTTTGTTCCTGTAACCTCACCCCCAGTACTCTCCGGTTCTCCTGGTCCTACACCACTCAGTCTCTTCAGCTCTGTCCCGGAGAACATTGACGAACACGCCGTCTTCGATCTTTCCCGTCATGTAGAGTTCGGTACAAGGTAAGGAGAAAATACTATTTTAAAAACTGTTTATCGTTTATACAAACAAAATAAGGAATCAGAGTTTGGAAATTATTTAACATCAAGGTTCAACTATAACCTCACTATAGTACTTTTCCAAATCAACTTGAAACAATTGGGCAGTAAAAGCTGTTCCTACATATATCAAATACTTCTAGCTTTTTATAGAGGAATTGAGTCTTTGCCACAAACTCCGATAGTATAATCCCTATATCTTTGCAACCCAATGTCGTAGACCTTTGATATTTTAAAGTATGAATTCTGTTAGATCACATAATTTAAGTTTGAAATATCAAGGTCTACACCCCTACTCACTCTAAGAAGTTTCAAATTTTCATCTAACAAAATTTGTTGGAGCAACAGCATCAAATTCACCTTAGCACAATCATTCGTCAAATTTTGTTGAATGATTCTGCTAAGGTGAATTTGATGCCGGTGCTCCAACAAATTTTGTTAAAGGGAGTGTTCGCGAAAAATGAAAGGGGGTATGGGCTTAATGTGATAAAAAAGCACTTTTGATCGCTACTAATCTTACTTCTATCTGTTGCGCCTAAAAGGTGAAAATTGTTATAGACGTCTCATACCGAATAACTAAGCGCCCATACAAATTGAGAAATTTGCAACATACGACTTAGCCCGTAAAAAAATCAATTTAATTTCAAACAAATCATTCAGATATTACAACCTATAGTCATCGATTATCTTTCGCCACATTTNACATTTATTCAAGAATTTATTTTCAATTCCCCACTACCCTGAGTTCTACCATTTATATACAAATCAATACACATCTTTATTTTTAAAATTTAAATTATTACTACTTTAACTACCTTCTATTTACCTGACATAAAGCTAATGTGAAAAATAAGGCATTTTATACATACAGGCAGGGATAGGGTTAATTTACACTGATGCAAAAACGGTTTAACTGCGTTTCACCCAGGTTTAATGCCATTTAAATCTTATTGTTTTATCCAGAATCCCGAGCAGTAGAGATCATTACGATCCCCCCAATCCAACACCTTGGTCCAGATCACCGCAGTATCACCAGAACGATGTTGACCCTGTCTCTCGTCGGCAGGGTCCTCCCAACATTTCGCGCCAAAACCTTCCTCGTCTTCAAAATCAGAGACAACGGCAAAATGACCGGCCTGCACCACAGCCTAGGTTAGTTGCAATCAAAATTTTGACAACATAGATCAAAAAAGTTTGTCCTAGATACTTAAAGGGACTGTAAATATAATTTCAAGTGACTCTTCATGAAAAGATGGCAATGTCCGATTCACAACTGTACCTTTGAAAGCTTTGTTTGATCACGATTGAATTAGATTGTTTGCTTTTAAAAGTTACTTGTGCATTTCTTGATTCAGAAACACTGGAAATTGTTAGAATTAAACACTATCGGATAACGACGTTAGTTTCCATGCGTTTGATCAGATTAAGGTTTCAAGGGTGCCGTTATGAATCACGCATGCTCCTTCAAAGGAAGTGAACACGTGTCTCAAACTCTAATTTTCTACCTTTATCTTTGTAACCTAATGGTGTAAACCTTTGATATTTTAAACTAATCCTATTTGATCTGCCACAGAATTCTTAGTCTTAAGTGTTAAAGGTTAAAAACATCAGGTTGTCAAGCTATATGGATAAAAAAGTAGAATTTGTGTTCAATTTCTTAAACATATTACATCAATTTGAGGGTTATCTGAAAAAGAAAACTTTTAAGATTTGAATGTTTATTCCAAGTACTTGACAATTAAAAATTAATGTTAAATAAAATTATCAGGAATAAACTGTATGACATTTTTTGTTTGTTTTTAAATTCATCATTTGTTTGTTTTGTAATTAAAACGAAAATTAAAATGAAAATTCAGATAAACATTTTTTTAGAAAGAAATTATAAGTTTTTAATTTTTTTGATTGATTTTTAAGAACAAGACAAGAAAAAGTTTAGATAGTGAATTTTATTATTGTTAATTAAAAAGAATAATTTTTATAAGAAAATAAGAACGTAGAGAAAGGTTTAAGAGGTTGAAACATTTTAGCCACAAAGTAAAACTACAATTTCTACAAAATGTACTTTTACTCTTTTGCGACTGCGCAAATAGCCAAAATTATGTTGCCAGATGTTATAAGCATTCAGGCCTATATAAGCCTACAAACATTGTAATATTTTCAGTATTAACTCACATTATTAATAAAAACCCATTTAGCAAAAACCTATATATTAATACTAAGAATGATTGTTTAAACTTATAGATTGGA
The DNA here is from genome assembly GCF_000591075.1 of Eurytemora carolleeae. Lineage (NCBI taxonomy): Eukaryota > Metazoa > Arthropoda > Copepoda > Calanoida > Temoridae > Eurytemora > Eurytemora carolleeae. The sequence goes on along the minus strand of NW_019397009.1, from coordinate 90,040 downwards.
CTTGAATAGTATCTAGTGTTGGAGAGATAGTTAGTTGTCTCCCAGCTAGTATAAATACTGTTTGAAAAAGAGACAATAAGTGAAAACTTCCATTTAGCACTAAGAATGATTGTTTAAGCTTATAGCCTTGGATTTGAATAAGTATCTATATCTAGTGTTGGAGAGATAGTTAGTTGTCTCCCAGCTAGTATAAATACTGTTTGAAAAAGAGAAAATAAGTGAAAACTTCCATTTAGCACTAAGAATGATTGTTTAAGCTTATAGCCTTGGATTTGAATAAGTATCTAGTGTTTGGAGAGATAATAATTATCTCCCAGCTAGTATAAATACTGTTTGAAAANCGTTAAAGGGACTGTACGTTAAAGGGACTGTACGTTAAAGGGACTGTACGTTAAAGGGACTGTACGTTAAAGGGACTGTACGTTAAAGGGACTGTACGTTAAAGGGACTGTACGTTAAAGGGACTGTACGTTAAAGGGACTGTACGTTAAAGGGACTGTACGTTAAAGGGACTGTACGTTAAAGGGACTGTACGTTAAAGGGACTGTACGTTAAAGGGACTGTACGTTAAAGGGACTGTACGTTAAAGGGACTGTACGTTAAAGGGACTGTACGTTAAAGGGACTGTACGTTAAAGGGACTGTACGTTAAAGGGACTGTATGTTAAAGGGACTGTACGTTAAAGGGACTGTACGTTAAAGAGACTGTACGTTAAAGGAACTGCACGTTAAAAGGACTGTACTTTAAAGGGACTGTACGTTAAAAGGACTTACGTTAAAGGGACTGTACGCGTTAACTAACTAACCCGCCATATAAAGATGGCAATGTCTGATTTGCAAAGGTTTAAAAGGTTTCTCTGGTAAAGTATGAATTAGACATTATTATAATTTTTTAAAACTGATTATTTTCAGTTGTGAGTTCTCTACACTAAGTGCACATTTTTACTGGAGAAAAACTTAACTTTAATTCACTTTTAAACCTAGAAAAACTACAATATCTTCCACATTATTGATCACATAAAGGTGTTAAGGGTACCATTGTGAATCGGGCATTATGATTTTTGCATGGTAGGTCACTTGAAATTATGCTCTGCCAACCTTTAAAGTTCTTTTAAAACTTGCAAAAATGCAAAAAACTTTTTAAAAATATTTTTTGTACAACCGTGGTGGACCAGTAAACATGGAGTATCTTGCCAGAGATGTCGACCTTTTAAATTCAAGCTGTTGGAAGATTGATTAAGAACGAGAATTGTTTGTTGGCACCCAGACTCTAAACATATATAGTTCATACAGACCAGATGCAATATTTATCTGTCTGTCAGTTTTTCTTTTGCTTTTCAGTCTGTCTGTATTTTTTTATGTATGTGTATTTTTTCTCTTTATTATTAACTTTGTCTCTTGTCTAATTTTAGGTCGATTCGGGTAGTATTTTCCATTTATGTCAAAATTTAGTAAGTTTAAAGTAAGATTTAAATCTTAAATGTTTACAATCATAACTCTTCTTTTTGAAGAACTATTGAAAAGAACCATAATGCCTTAACTCTCATAAATTTTGTTGAGAATATATGCAGTGTAATTTGTTTATTTCTTAAAAACCATCGTTAGTAGGGGCGGAAACCAGAAACCTTTAAAAGGTCTAAATGAAAATTACGCAAGATTACGCAGTAACTGATGTGCTGTAATGGTCTAAATTGGTCACAGACTCGCGTAATTAGCCCCAGGACCGTGAATATAAAAACTTATATCTCTGTATGAAAAGAACACGAGTTTAAAAAGTCCTGTGAAAAATGAGAATAGATTTAGATGTAATTGTATAATAGATGTAATTGTATAACTGTTTTGGATAAAAAGTGTTAAAAATGCTTCAATTCAAGCGAATCTAAGAGATAAAAAGAGGAGAAGAATTATTGCAACATAGCTTTATTCATAGTGTAGATGTATATATTTAAAGGAACTGTCAGCCTAATTTTAAATTACCCTCGGTTCAGAGCGTCACATGTCAATTCACAACGATACCCTTTATTCCTTTATCGATTAGCCTTATTTCGGTCTTAGAAATATATTTAAATTCTTCATTGCCTCTGCTGCACAAAATGTGAAATTAGAAATAAATGTTGACATGAACTTACGTCAATAGGTCCTTTAATATCTGCGGTTGTCATGCATGCATCAGATTAGATAATATATTAACAGATTTTTGGTTAATTTCCGCTTTGCAGGATTACATAATACATATACAAAGTACGGCTTGAAATTGCAAACTATTATCGACAGTTTTGCAATCAAAAGTATGCAAAGAATTCTGCAAAAATAAATCTATTATAATGGAGACAATTACATCAAGATTAAGACTTAAAGAGTTTTTAGTATAAAGTATATTAATGAAGTTAATTTGAAATGAATGTCCAGCGTCTTTAAATTGCAAACAAAAAATTGCGCAAAAACTTTGCATTGTACATATAAAATTCTATGTAATAAGAGTTTTGAAATTCATAACGTAAGTTTTGCAATACACGGGCAGCTGGAGTACATATGAATTTCCGAGCCGGGTCAACCTTTCCGGTTCCAGTTTGTACTGTACCTAGCTCTATGGACAGGACTAGCCGGTGCAACAAGGTTGACGTGGTCAGACTTTATGCTTCATATAGGTTGAATTTACTTTTACTAAAGGGGCAGAGGTGCGTGAATAATAATGTGAAATGTTTTAACGAATTTAAACACCTAAAATGGGAATAATATCGGTTGCTTGTATTAAGCGCCTTTTTGCATTTGAAAAAATTTAACGAATGAATTTTCTAATGGCGCTATTTCTTTGCAATCTGATGGTATAAACCGATGATTTTTTTTGGACACATACAGACAAACAAACAGACAAGATATGCATTATACAGATATATAAAAGTTTCTAATTAGAAATATTTTTTATCCCTTTTATTTCTTAAAATTTCTTTTTTATTTCAAATATTTTTTTTAGACAAAGACGACCTGCGGAACCTACAGCAATCGATAGAGCTGGTTCTGGTGACGTAAGATACGTGTCATTCTACAGCGGGGGCCGGGGAGGTAAAGCCTGGGGGTATAGTTACAATCTAGGCTAACCGTACCGTACATAACCAGTACAGTACACGCAGCGTATTTATGTGAATTATAGCTGTGTATTTCTGTAACTTTACAATGTACATGGTTTCAGCTATGCAACTTGAAATACACTTGCGGAAGTGTACTGCAAAAACGTGAAGTAACAAAATATTTTGTAAGAAACAATTGGTCATTATGGAGATATGCTTGATAGCAGCACATCGGCTTTGTTAATTTATTAAAACAATGGGATGAAAATGTACTCATCTGACAGCTTGACTTCGAATAATCTAGAAATAGTTATCATTGATAAAAACTATCAATAATTATCATGCAAGTTTATTTTCTTTGGTTTATTTTCTTGTTTTATTATACCAGCTGTAAATACTTAAAAGCTTGTTAAAGCTGAAAGTTTAAAAGATTGTGATCGTTATTTAAAGCAAATTATACAGCTAATTATGCCAGCATGCCCTTTATACCCATTGACATTTCAATTTAAGTAATTACAACAGTATGAAAAGTATTTCTTTTACTACAACTAGTTGTATAACCAAATAGATTCTAATACAATAGATGGCAACGAAGAATTTTTACACTCTTAGTACAGCTGTATTCTGACGTCACAAGTGTCAATTCAGTTTTCTGTGTCCGACAAAATTATTAATAATAGTGATAATTTTAGTGCTTATCTTACAGTAAAATAAGTGCAATTCTATGGTTTCTTTATTTTCTATTTTTACACATTTTTTTTTATTTAATCTTGAAAAACAAGTCAACTAATTTGAGAAAATTTCGTTTTCCTTGTTATATATTGACGTTGTTTATAATTAGTCCATTTCTCTGTTGCCACCTATTGTACTTGACAATATTTGTGTGTAACATCTGTAATACATATGAACTGAAAATTTTAGCTTTAATGTTATCGTAAATACGTTATATTGTAAATATTTGTTCTGTGACAAAATTAAATAAAAAGATTTAGATGTACTTAAAAATGTAGATGTACTCTTACTAAGATATAATCGTACTCTTATTAAGATGCAGATGTACTCGTGCAAAGATGTAGATGTACTCTTACAAAGATATAGATGTTCTCTTTCTAAGATGTAGATATACTCTTATAAAGATATATGTTCTCTTTCTAAAATGTAGATATACTCTTACAAAGATATATGTTCTCTTTCTAAGATGTAGGTATACTCTTACAAAGATATATATGTTCTCTTTCTAAGATGTAGATATACTCTTACAAAGATATATATGTTCTCTTTCTAAGATGTAGGTATACTCTTACAAAGATATATATGTTCTCTTTCTAAGATGTAGATGTACTCTTACAAAGATATATATTTTCTCTTTCTAAGATGTAGGTATACTCTTACAAAGATATAGATGTTCTCTTTCTAAGATGTAGATATACTCTTACAAAGATATAGATGATCTCAAAAGATGAATTTGAAGATGAGAACATGAGTATAAAGATTACTTAATTAATTAGATGAACTCAAACAAAAATGAAAATGTACTTGTATAAAGATATAGGTGTACTCTTACAAATATGTATGTACTCGTATGAACATAAATACGGAGATTTACTCGTGAAAAAATGCAGAAAACTACTAAAATTATGTAGATGATGATGTTCTCTTATAAAGATTTAGCTATGTACTCGATTAAAGATGAATTCATACAAAAATTTAGATGTACTCGTATAAAAATGAAGGTGTACGCATACAATTATATAGCTGTATTCGCACAATGATGTACAATGCACAATGATGTACTCATAACAAGATGATAAATATAGATGTACATGTACTGTAGAAAGATGCAGATTTTACTCGTACAATAATGAATATGTATTCATACAATGATGTAGATGTACTTATATAAAGATGTAGATTTACTCTTACAATGATGTAGTTGTACTCATATGTAAAGGTATATCAATCACAAAAAAGGCATATATGTACTAGTACACAGATGTAGAATATAGATATATGTCAAAAAAAACGTCCAGATGTACTCATACAAATATGTAAGAATGAGAGATATATCGTAGATTTGTGTATTAAAAAAGATCAAGCCTGTCAATTTCCTAAACAAATAGGAATAGAGGACTTTTCTGTTCATAGTATACAATTCCTTTTCTGTCCATGGTATACAATCCCTTTTCTGTTCAAGGTATACAATCCCTTTTCTGTTCATGGTATACAATTCCTTTTCTGTTCATGGTATACAATCCCTTTTCTGTTCATGGTATACAATTCCTTTTCTGTTCATGGTATACAATCCCTTTTCTGTTCATGGTATACAATCCCTTTTCTGTTCATGGTATACAATTCCTTTTCTGTTCATGGTATACAATCCCTTTTCTGTTCATGATATACAATCCCTTTTCTGTTCATGGTATACAATCCCTTTTCTGTTCATGGTATACAATCCCTTTTCTGTTCATGGTATACAATCCCTTTTCTGTTCATGGTATACAACCCCTTTTCTGCTCATGGTATACAATCCCTTTTCTGATCATGGCATACAATCCCTTTTCTGTTCATGGTATACAATCCCTTTTTTTCATGGCATACAATCCCTTTTCTGTTCATGGCATACAATCCCTTTTCTGTTCATGGTATACAATCCCTTTTTTGTATCTTGAGATTACTGCATAGTTTAACAAGTGATAACAAATATTTTTCTAAATCATCCTGACTTGACAATATATGCATAATTAGAATGATTGCCTCAGGCCGACAAGTGCATGGTTTAGTCAAGTATATGTAAACCTGATACAAAACTTGATGTTGCATAAGCTGGTATTTATAGATAATTATTATTTATAGGATATATTTAAAGCATAAACCCTCAAATATATTATTTATAGGATATATTTAAACCATAAACCCTCAAATATATTATTTATAGGATATATTTAAAGCATAAACCCTCAAATATATTATTTATAGGATATATTTAAAGCATAAACCCTCAAATATATTATTTATAGGATATATTTAAAGAATAAACCCTCAGATATATTATATATAGGATATAATTAAAGCATAAAACCTCAAATATATTATATATAGGATATATTTAAAGCATAAACCCTCAAATATATTATTTATAGGATATATTTAAAGAATAAACCCTCAAATATATTATATATAGGATATATTTAAAGAATAAACCCTCAAATATGTTATATATAGGATATATTTAAAGCATTAACCCTCAAATGAATGGAAAAATTTAAGTCCATTGCACAAGCACTATAGTTCAGCCAGCCAAATGCTGTTGCATAAAACGCATTGGGTCAACCACAAAGGATGAGACTACCGTGAAAATTGTTTATGTACTGGAAAGAATTTTCAAGGCCTCTTGTCAAATTCAACATTCGCAGCTTCAAATGAGTTAGGTCTATATTTGTAGCTTCTCCTTGTGGTTGTAGGTAGCCCTGCAGCCTTGCAAGCATAAAAACTCCATACAATGCAGATAGATTTGAGAAAGATACAAATTCTACAGATATTGTTCAGATAATTCGGAACAAAAACCTTGAAATTAAACCAAGAACGGAAAAAATCTGAAGCTACAAATTGTAACAAACAAAAATTCGTTCTGGAAAATCTACAAAACTTTAATATTTATGTTACAAAGCGTAAATGCATGTATAAAATGAAGAATATGCAAAACTGTGTTTAAAGCGCCCTACTAAGTATTCATACAGTTTAACCCACAGCTTCGGAGGCATCGAAAGAATTTTTGAATTGTCATCTTGACAATTTTTCAATGGCTTTTATACTATTATATATAGTAATATAGTAATTGTAAAAATAAATAAATAAATAAGCATGAAAATATGAGGGAATAGTTGAAAGAGCTCCAAATAATAATTCAATTAAAAAATTAAATATCTGCATCATTTCATTATCATGTAGATTCAGAAAACGGCATTTTATAAATTATTTCGATGTCTCCTAAGTTTTGGGTGAAACTGTCCCATATTTGCCTTGCCCTTGTTTCTTCATAAAAAAAAAACATTGAAAGTGCTTGCAAAAAATAAATATACAAGAAGATTGTTTATTTTCGTTCGTCTAAGAATGTACCTATGAAAACAGCAAAACCTTCACAAAAAACAGTTGTTACTGATATTGCAAGGAGAAACATTTGCGAATTATTACTGGAAAAAGGGGCGCTAGGCTAGCCTAGTATATTTTAAAAAATCAAGAGAAAACCAAGGGCGTATATTCTTGACAGGATGAATCAAATTAGTATTTTGGCAGCTTCCTCTTATATATTCGAGAACTGACGTCTTTATTCTAATTTTTGAACAGAATCTTTAACATCTTAAACTCTACAAATCAGAAAAAAATTATTATTTTTCACGATTTTGTTTTAAAAATGCTAAATAGTTTCTATGTAATGAAAATAAATCTGAATAACATTAACAACATTATCGAGAAAACCGTGTTTTTAGCTTTTAAGCCATATTCATGAACACCCCATGCACCCCCACACCGGACTAACCAGAGTGAGTAGCATTCGGTTTCTTCTATTTAAAATCAAACGTGCAGTTTTGTTCAATAATTGAACAATCTTTTACCTTACGGATTTGTTTATTTTATACCTTTTCCTTCAAAATGAATATGCCGACAAAAAAGTATTTGAGAAAAAAGGCTAAAAAATTATTTCTAATGGGTCAAATTGTGATCGAAAGCCACAGCTTTCTGGAATATTGACATAATCGTTAAATCCACGTGCCCCGTATATATGTTCCAGAACACCCTGTTTATATATGATCCTGAACACCCTGTTTATTTATAAATTCCTGAAAACTATGTAAATATGCTCCTGATTACCCTGTATATAACTATATGTTCCTGAAAACCCTGTATATATGTTCCTGAACAGTATATAACTATATGTTCCTAAATACCCTGTATATAACTATATGTTCCTAAATACCCTGTATATATGTTCCTGAACAGTATATATATGTTCCTGAGCACCCTGTATATGTGTGTATACCCACTGCCTGGAAGCTCTGCTGACCTTGAACACCTGTGAAGAAGATGTATTCAAGTATTGAACTATAAAACTAGGCTTTGCTTTAAACTACAAAGAATGAACCATAATAGAGCCACCATTTGACGAAAACGATTCGAGAAAATAGTTACGGAGAAAGAAACAAGTTTACAGTTGCAGGGAACCATTAATGTAACGAAATAGACAATATATATTCGTCTCTGAAGTCTCATCTTTTGTGGGTAACCCTGTAAATTTGTCGATCTACGACACTTTTTAAATAGTTGTTTTAATTTAAGAATTTGTCGACCATTGATTCATTAATTCATAATTCATTGATTCATTAATTCATAATTCATTGATTCATTAATTCATAATTCATTGATTCATTAATTCATAATTCATTGATTCATTAATTCATAATTCACTGGTACCCTAATTCATAATTCATTGAGTCATTAATTCATAATTCCTTGATTCTTTAATTCTTCATTCATTGATTCATTAATTCATTGATTCATTAATTCATTGATTCATTAATTCATTGATTCATTAATTCATTGATTCATTAATTCATTGATTCATTAATTCATTGATTCATTAATTCATTGATTCATTAATTCATTGATTCATTAATTCATTGATTCATTAATTCATTGATTCATTAATTCATTGATTCATTAATTCATTGATTCATTAATTCATTGATTCATTAATTCATTGATTCATTAATTCATTGATTCATTAATTCATTGATTCATTAATTCATTGATTCATTAATTCATTGATTCATTAATTCATTGATTCATTAATTCATTGATTCATTAATTCATTGATTCATTAATTCATTGATTCATTAATTCATTGATTCATTAATTCATTGATTCATTAATTCATTGATTCATTAATTCATTGATTCATTAATTCATTGATTCATTAATTCATTGATTCATTAATTCATTGATTCATTAATTCATTGATTCATTAATTCATTGATTCATTAATTCATTGATTCATTAATTCATTGATTCATTAATTCATTGATTCATTAATTCATTGATTCATTAATTCATTGATTCATTAATTCATTGATTCATTAATTCATTGATTCATTAATTCATTGATTCATTAATTCACTGATACATAAATTCATTGATTCATTAATTGAATCTTTGAATCATAATTTAATGATTCAAAATTTGATCATGGTTCATCTTCTACTCATCTTTGGGAACATGCTTTTTATCAAAAATTTCCTAATTAGCTTTTGATAAAAGTGCAAACAGATATATTTGTTATGGTGCAAACAGATATATTTGTTATGGTGCAAACAGATATATTTGTTATGATGCAAACAGATATATTTGTTATGGTGCAAACAGATATATTTGTTATGGTGCAAACAATTACATGAGTTAATTTAAACTTACAAATGTATGCACACATCTTGCAAATCAATGCATTTTACCGCACCTTAGGAAACCTACGCGGTCTTCATAACAAAACTTAAAACGACAGTCTCATATTTTAATCCTTTTTTAGGGGAGGGGGGGTCATTTCTCAACCTTTTAATGTATTATAGAATTATATAGCTTGGGGACCAAGGTTTTCCAGCAAAATATTGCTTAAAGTCAATTCTCTCAAATGAGAATTTTAGAACCCTGTTTCTTATAAAATTTGTGGTAAGTCGGTCAATGGGTTCGGAAAAATAACATTAGACCTCAAATCTCTAATTTTCCCCTCCACTAGTGTAGTCTCATGTTGCCCCCCTCCCCCATCCAGAGGGTTGCGAGAAGACTTGTCCCCACGTATTCATGATGCATATAGCTATGACTGTTCATCAAGTAAGAGAGAGTTAGTTCGAGAATTAGTTGAAAATATTAAAAATTTGAAAAAAATGGCGCTCGGCAGTGAAAATGTTAAACTACTTTTTAGGGTGAAAAACATCCTCTTCCAGATGGGGGCCAACCCATGGTTTATCTATCCCACCTGGTTTTAACCTTCGCCTAATAATTCTATAATGTTCTAGGGTGTTACTGGCACTGCATGTAGATGTGAAATGTGAATGATGGTTGTTTCAAGTTAGACAGATTTTTTGGATTGCAATCTCTATGAACATCATGAACATATAGGTTATGAACTTAATTTAATACCAGTACCATCATATTTCCAACTGAAGATCGGGTCAAAGAGAAACATATAGTTTTATATATCTTTAAGTAACGATTTTAGTTTATGTTGCTGCTCTTAGGCCTCCATTTTTACTTTGTGGGTTATAATACCAAGATATTGCGGATTTTTATGTTTTCATTGATGAACTTCTAAGAAAAAATTAGAATTGAAATTTATTAAAGAGTCCATTAACTTTTCCTGGGGCCAAGTGAGTTGCTGAAAACTAATTGGGTCTGATCGGTTCAGCCGTATATATTGGATACAAAAATANATAATAATAATAATAATAATAATAATAATAATAATAATAATAATAATAATAATAATAATAATAATAATAATAATAAAAATAATAATTAAATACAGAATTTAGTTTCCAGTACCATCTTGTAGATTTAATAGTTTTGGAGCTTATGCACGTTCATAAACTTTCTGTACGAGAACTTAAATCTGTGCGTGCACAAATTTCTGCGCGTGAACTGCTTTATGGTTTCACACTTTCGTGTGTGCTATTGTATCAAGGTGTATTGAAACATCTTTGCAAGTTTAGAATACGAGGATTGAAATTGAGTAATATATGAGGAACCAATTCATTTTTAAAGGATAAATAGTACAAATATTCCAAGATTTCACAGATAAGTTTAAACGGTACCCTCTGATCCGAGTGTTTTTAACCTAAGGATTTTCCCGACCTAAAAATGTATTATATCGCAGATAAAGTTTGATAAGGATAAATATTCGGGGGGACGACTTAAATCGGTAAAAATGCTCTATAAATAGTTCGCATAATCTTTAGGATTGAACAGAATTTGCATAGTCCGTTTTCTTGCATTCAGGGTAGGCTTAAACTGGTGTATATTTAATGAACCATCATAATATTCTATTGAATGAAGAAACCAAAGTTCAAGCTTCAAATCGTCATATTTTTACATTTTTAGGTCGTCTTTACAGTCTCATCCTTTGTGCAAGGGTCCAGCTCCAAGTTTTACTTATATTCATTCAAATATATAGTTTAAAATTAAAGATAAAAAATAAGATGGAGTGAGCGTTGGCATTATATTTACTAACAATTTATGTCATCAAAACAGAAATCTTTCAAAGGTGACTAGTTAAGAAGAGAAATAAAATGGCAAAGATCAAAAGAAGAATCCATGTTCTTAATAAGAGTCATAACAGCTTCCTTCAAGGTGGTGGAATGGTTTGCTAAAAATTATCTTCCAAAAGATTTGGCAATAGTTAGCCTGAGATTTCCAGAAGAAAGAGTAATGAATAGTCTAGCAATTCAGACCCCTAAACTACCACATCATGAGTTGGAAAACAGATCTTAAAATCAGTTGAGGTGTCTGAGAAAGGTGCTTTAGATAGTTTTATTAGAAATCATATCGGAGATAATCCTGAACATGATGTTTGGAAGTACTTGCCTCAGCTTCTAAAATCATCCAGAACATTGATCATTCATAGCTATGATCGCAAAATATTTCGTTTATTCTTAAATGGTAAAGCTTTTCAATCAGATGAGAAAGAAATGGATTTTATTGTTCTATTCGGAGCATACGAAATCTATGTCAACATAGAAGTTAAAGCAGAAGAGTATAAGAAAAAAACCTGGATTAAACAGGTGGAAAAAGGGCAGAAGTTCTATCAGGAAGTACTATCTGCCATGGCGAAGGAAGGCTACAAAGACTGGGAATATATTCCAGTGGATGCCTTTCTAAACTTAATCAATAAATCACAGGCGAACTAAATTTGTATTAAATCATGTAAGCAAGTAAGTAAGTAAGCAAAGATCAGTTATACGTTATAATTAAACATTAGACTAACTAAATCTTGTTTACCTTTGCAAAATTCAATGTGAAGAAATTACCTCCATCAGTGCGCAATCTAATTGACAAGTTAACATTTATAATACAGACAGTTTTTAACATTAAACCACGATACTACATCAAATTGTAGAAATATGTTTTAAAAATGAAGTGTATCAGAACATTATAAAACTCTTTTCTTGACATTTAGTTATATTTTCAAAGGGGGGGAAGCGGGCACTTGGACACTTTGTGACGCCAAATTTTGTACAGGCCGCGTTTGGTCCTAAAAGTTGAGATAGAAGGCTGAACTTTTGTTTGCAATCTCTAATTGTGGCAATTGTGATCATGAAGGAAATTTGAGATCGGAGATCATTGACCTCCATGAATTCGGAAAATTTGGGAAAATACCACTTTTTCCCTCTAATTCAATCATTTTAAGTTAATTAGACATGTTTTCATATTTTTTGCTACCCTATAAATCATGAGCTGATTTGACACATATATCTGACCTTAAGTTTCACCTCCCTTCAAAAATGACCTCTAAAAAGGTGAAAATATTAAATCAACGTAAATAGGTCATGTTAGATATCAAATCATAGGTTTTATGGAGTTCCGATTCCATTCTGAGACCTTTTTTGACCTCAGATGATCCTCGAGGTCCAAAATATCAATGACCTCCCCGAGGTCAAAATATGATATTAATGGAAATAAGTTCTTAATTTTTTCTTATCCATCTCTATGCAAGTAACCCAAATAAAATTATGACTGACCATTTCAACTTGTTCCAAATTAAACATTTTTAAAAACAATAAAACTTTTTAATAAATATATTTGTAAAAAATGAATTTCTGTAACATAGGTTTAAATGTGTAAGATTATAAGGCACACTGTTACTATTTCAATTATCACACTTTAAAATGTTAAATGCTTATTTATCAGAACATAATTATTTGCTTAAAATGCAAAAACTTTATCACTTCAAATCTTAAAAAAAGAAGTAAAATTATTGAGCAAACATTACTTTGTGCACAGAAAAGAAAATAAAGATTATAAATATTAATTTATCAAGCTATCTTTTTATATCCATTAGTTATATCTGTACGACTATGTTAATTATAGACATATAGACATGTCAATATATATATATATATAAATTTTCGACCGAAGATTGCTAGCAAAGCATGAAACATAATGTACAGTCGATTTATTTGTCAAAAAAAATGTGAAGTTGAAAATGGAAAAATATAATCGATTAAACAGAGATTACAACTTCATATATAGATACATATATAACATTGACATATTGAAGTTAAGCAAATTATGCATCATGCATTCTGAATCCAAGTACTTCTAACTTAATGCATCATGCATGCTGGAAGCAAGTACTTCATGCATCCCTTCTGGAGTAGTCAGAAGAGAATTAAACATCTTTTGTAATTCTTCTTCTTTCATTTTTTCCTCCCAAGATAGATACGGGGCCTAGAACAGGATTAAATATGAAAAGGGCCTAGAACTAATTTAGATAATATTTTATTTTTCTCAGGACTCCAGGTGGAGTATATAAGAGATTATCTGATTATTGTCATAACATCTATAGATATACTTTTATCAAAATAATACCAGATACTATTCAAATCAATATTTACGAATATCTAGCATATCAAATAAAAAATGAAGGACTTTTTATTTGATCGATTTTTTCCGTTATTTTTTCTTCTTTTTTTACAATATTTTGGCTCGTTTTTGTCCTAATATCATTTAATAGAAAAAGAATCATGACAACACTTCATTCAGCAGAAACTAGACCAGTGTCCGAATTTAATGAATTTAAGCCACGTCTCAATTCACCCAAAAACCTGTTTTAATTGATTAATTAATCTTGAAAAATTAAATACAAATTTATGTGGAACCAACCATATTTGAGCCGCGGCTGAAATTTAAACCGTGGATCAAATTCTTTAAATTCGGCCTCAGATTAGATTTTTTACGTAATTATAATATATATATTTAAAAGTTGGCGCAGTACAAAAAGTAGTTTGAACTGAGATGGAATTTAAAGAATTTGAGCCGCGGTTTAAATCTGCCAAAAACCGGTTTATATTAAGCGCTGGCTTAAATCTTGAAAAATTTGATACAATTTTAAGTGGAACCAACCATATTTAAGCCGCGGCTTAAATTTAAATTCTTTAAATTCGGCCACAGGGCCAAGAACAGAAATAATATAGCATGGGCCAAGATGATAAAAAATAAGAAAGCATGAATTTGAAGAAGGGAAAGTCAAGACAAAATAAGAAGTTCCTGGGTTTACCTTAATGGGAGGAGGAGCAGGTGAGTTCCCATATATACCACCGGAGTAAAAAGGTCTGGAAAAATCAGTCGAAATTAATAAAAACTACAAGTCCTAATATGCAATTTGCTTTATAATCATACATATAATGGTATTTTGTCAAATCAGTTAAATAACCATCAAATAATTAAATGTAGGGACTTCTTTGAGCTCAAATAAACAGAAAGAAGGTTCAAAAAAAGAAGACGTTTTGTAAATTTACTAAATAATTATCTTATCCTTACTATTCTTGTTACCAAATTGGGATTTACTAACCTAAGATGGTAGAACATATATTCTAATTGGTAAATCTTGGATGAGGATAGGATTCCGTGAAATGAGATCGCATGGTTGGAGCAACACTGGGGACCATCAGGGGATAGGTAGAGAGAATCCTTCCAATACCTGATAAATCAAACAATTATTCAATCAAAAAATTAACCAATAAACCAATCAATTAATCAACCGTTCTACCAATTTAATCATTCAATCATTGTTTAAAAAAAACATTTTTAAAGAACAAATACGATGACTAGAAGTAGAAGCAAATCAGAATTTGTCTGTATCAACTGTACCCTATTTATAAGATCAAAAATTCAAAAATAATAAATTGTTAAAACAAAGTACATGTACGTCTTCTCTATTTGTATACTTTGCTTGTCGTTGTTTGTCTGTCTGTTTGTTTGTCCGTTTGTATCCAATGAACGATAGAACGGCTGAATCAATGGGGCCCAGATTTTGTGTGGAACCTCACATGACTCCAGGGAAGGTTAAAAGATCCTCAAAATTTTTAGTAAGTTGTCTCCAAACATTTAGGATATTTGTAAAATTTTGAAAATTAACGAAAAAATATTACTTAATCTGTGAACTGTTTTGTTTTATACTGTACAGAGAAGATGCTTACAGATAGAGCCACAATTAAAAGTTTAAATAGAAGATGGGCGCGAAGCGTTTTAAAAGCCTAGAATTATAAATGGTAAATGGCGAGATATCTATCTATCCTCATCTAATATTTTTTTATTTTCTTATTAATTTTGCATGGTATGCTATCATCATCGCTGCAGAAACCGAAGACAGGGGAAATAAATCTAAAACCAATCAATCAACCAATCTACCGATCAATCAATCATTCAAAATATTAGTTACTCACACAATCTCACTATATGCTTAAAGAATTGTTATTAATCCTTAAATTTGAAATGGTAACATGAGTGAAAACTTAGGTGAAGCATATTTGTGGTAAAACATATCATTATAAAATAATGCTAAAATATTCAATAAAAAATCAGCATTTAAACAGTTACTTAGGGGCACATAATTTCATCAGCATTCCATCAATCAAAGTAAATTTCACTTTCATCAGTCGATGTTAAAACATGTTTCAATAATACAACTAAATTTTACCTTTCAAATAGAGAAACTCCGCCTGGGAAAAGAAGTTTTTTGAAAGAGAATCCATTAAAGCGACCTTTTCCTTGCTCATCCCTTGAAAAAAAGTCTAGTAATATTCATCAAATTTTAAACATGTTAACATTAATTAGGTTGGGATATTACCCAAAACAGCAAAATCTAATCCACACCTAATTGCTAAAATACGTACATATGTAAACAATATAAAAATACGTACATATGTAAACAATATAAAAATACGTACATATGTAAACAATATAAAAATACGTACAAATGTAAACAATATAAAAATAGTTGTACAATTTTGCATGTAACTTCGATGTGTATTTTTAGCAATAAAATATGTATTATCTCATTTTATCTTGAATAAAATGTGTCATTTACTTTGAGAAATATTCAATTCAAGAGTTCAATGATGAACCTAAGGGCGCAGATGCATTCTAGGAAGCATAAAACCTGGTAATTTTCTCACTTGTTATAACTGTAGGAATTCAGTATTTACTTTTAAAGGGAGTGACCGGAAATATATGGTAGTCGAACTGAGAATGTAGTATTGTGGAGACATTTTTAGGATTCATTTGAGACATATAAAACGTCTTAATGATGTATAATTACTTAGTTTAATTACTAATTAGTTTAATGTAGAATTTTTGTTACAATTTTTGTCGTCGTTATTTAATAATTTTTTAAAACTCGGTTCTCAAAACGTAACCACCCCAATTGATGATTTTGAAAGTCGACTTTGCGCTCTAACTCATTAATAATACATAATTAAAACGTGTTATATGTCTCAAATAATCCTAAACAATTTCTCTATAATACTACATTCTCAGTTAATTTACAATACATTGCCGGTTACTCCCTTTAAGAAATGTGAAATGTTAAAAAAACTCATTAAAATTGAATAAAGACCCACTCAAACTTACCTCATCATTATTATTTCGGGTAATGAGGCAAATAAAGTGTTTAAGAGAAAAAAGGTGGTAAACCTGGTGTCGACTGGAAATATTCCTAGATCATGAAGATGTTTTCCTAAATACCAGTCTCCATTCTTCCAGTATTTACCCCCAGCTTCACACAGCTCCTAAATATAAAGACTTTTAAATTGAAATGGATATAGATATATAGATAGTAAGGATGGATAAGTACTGAAACGGTTGAGTTGGGCGGATACCCGAGTATTAAAACGGTTGAGTAAGGTGGATATCTAATTACTGAAACTGAAACGGTTGAGTAAGGCGGATACTTGAGTATTGAGGAGTAATGCAGATAACTAATTATTTAAAAGGTTGAGTTGGGCGGTTACCTAGCATTAAAACGGTTGAGTAAGGTGGATATCTAAGCACTAATACGGTTAAGTAAGGCGGATACCTAATTACTGAAACTGAAACGGTTGAGTAAGGGGGATACCTAAGTACTGAAAGGGTTACGAAAGGCGGATACATAAGCACTGAACAGGTTGATTAAGGCGGTTACCTGAGTACTAAAAGGGTTCAGAAAGGCGGATATAAAGCAAACAGGTTGGATAAGGCGGATACCTGAGTACTGAAACGGTTGAGTAAGGCGGATACAGCTCCTCTTGATAAAGCATACCCAGCATCTCCCCAATTGTAGACAACATTCCAAAACCTTAAAAAATAAATAATAAGTTCATCATCTTTTACATGTATAACAATTCCCACAAAAAATCATTTATTTTGGCAGTCTTTGCCCCTTTCCCCGCTAGGTAAATTAAAGATTATGACCCAATTGTTTATGATATTTGGACAAGAGCCCAACGACCCCCTTCATATTTACAACAATCCTGTTATCTCGTCACTAAATACATTTAGAAATAAACTTTTCAAGTTAGACCATATTAGGTTAGGCAGTGGACCGAGCGCTGCGACCAAAAGATCAATCACTCGTTCATTTACAAGGTTTAATAGTTTTTTGAACATTTGCCATAGAAGAGGGCAATTTGCCTTGATATCTCTGTAAGCTAAATATTATAGATAATTGATCTAATGTTTAACTCACTTGTTTAATGTGTGTAGATATGTTGGATACCTGATAGCGTGCCCTAGATAGTGCTCACCAGTACTATTCAATGCCGCGGCAAAATACCTTCAACAAACCAAACAATTTAACACTTCCTTCACCGACATAAAAAGGGAGGTTTAACTTTCAAAGCTGTTAACTCTTGTAAGATAAGATCTGACCCCCCCCCCTCCCCCCATCTTGTGGAAATAGATATCAATGCATTATCTTAATCTTTTGTTTAGTTTAATCTTAATAAATTATCCCGCATGGTAACCGTACCCAGTCAGTGGTTGAAGGGATTTTTGATCATGAATGATGAGGAATAACTAAAATGTAGAATATGGAAAAGCATAGTTTTTTTATAAATCTTTAAAATAAAAGTGCACACAGTGGATATTAAGATCAAGCTCAACAAAAGACGAAAGTTCCCTGCTTGTGATTGGGAAGCTAACCAGAAAAATAAAGGAAAACATGTTATTTAGAATTACCCTTGGGAAAAATTTGATTTCAGCAAGTGAATTATTTATTCCCTCTTATTGAGTTAGTTTATTCCCTTTAATTGGTAAGTTTATTCCCTTTAATTGAAAGGTTTATTCCCTCTAATTGGCAAATTTATTCCCTTTGATTGGTAAGTTTATTCCCTTTGATTGGTAAGTTTATTCCCTTTGATTGTAAGTTTATTCCATCTTATTGGTAAGTTTATTCCCTCTAATTGGTAAGTTTATTCCCTCTTATTGAGTTAGTTTATTCCATTTCGCTGGTAAGTTTATTCCATTTAATTGGTAAGTTTATTCCCTTTGATTGGTAAGTTTATTCCCACTAATATGGTAAGTTTATTTCCTCTAATTCATAATTATTACCGGATTTTCCCCTTTCAAAATGTTTTAATTTCCTCCAATTAAGAGCTATGAAAAATATTTGAAAACATTTATATTTGGGGTGAGGGTGTAAAAATTATATTACTTATAAATAACTGATCATTTCTTTTATCAAAGTTCTTATCCCTTATCCCATGATTATAATTTTCAATAAAACGAAAATTGAAGATTGGTTTCCTAAAGTTCTCCGGTAGGACGAATGTATCCTCTGTGAAGAAGAGAACCCAGGAGTAGTTCAACTCTTCCTTCTCCAGGTCCAGTAAGGCCGAGCACAACAAACCGAAGGACGACTTCGACTAAAACAGATCAAGAACGTAATTCTTAATGCAATGCTTTATATCAGACGGCCAATAACGTAGACAAATGGAGGGTCAACTCTTTCAAATTCCCGAGGTAAAATCTTCAAATTTTAAGATAATTCGATCAGTTTAGTTAAAAAACCTAAAATTGACAAAAAATTTTAAATTTTGTTAAGATAAAATTTGTAATATTTACCGGTATTTTTCGAACAGGTATACTTGAATTTTCAACCTTAGCACTGTAAAACCTACAAAAAAAACTATACTTTAAAACGAAAATAGTGAATAACTAAAGAGAACTCGGGAATGAATCAACATATTTAAGTCCTGAAAATGTTGATTTAAAAAAAGCTTGCGAAATTTCTTTAAAATATGAAGTTGATGAAATTAAATATTTTGAGAATGAATATGAAGAAGCACAATGAATATTCTATATCAATATAATATTATTATTCTATTTTAACAAAACAAATTTAAACTACACCACTATTATAAGTAATATGTATGTTTGTTTATGTGTGAATAAATCTTTATAGTAATATAGATGAAAGAATTTAATATTTTCTTGATAATAATAATAACACTAATAATAGTCACTGTCAATCCTTCAATCTATGATTGTAGGCTTGACCTACCTTCCGTTTTAGTTCTAATGAAGTGACCCAGTTAGGAGCTAAGTTAAAATTCAGTGGTGGGAGACAAGCCTATGGCGGTCTACCTTGGACCCTTCTAGTGCTGTACACTCAGATTCCTAATGATCCTTATATTTTTTAGACTGAAAAATTATATTTAACCTGAGATAGTTACAGTGCTGACCCCAGGTATTCTTGACCGTCAGAGCAGCAGATAATTGATCAGGGAAGACGATGCAAACCACTAACATTCAATCATTTATATAAATACTTGAAATGACATTTTATAAATACTTTCGATGAGTATAGAATGTAGATAGATACATAGATACACACTACACAGGTACATAAAAAGATATTAATGGATAAATAAATAATAAAAATAAATATAAATAGATAGATAGAAAGTTTCCTGGAACTTGAGAGTAAAGAAACCCAGCTTCTGTCATAGGATTGACTGCAGCTTCGACATCAATCTCATTCTTATCCTAGAAATAAGATCTAACATCTTCAAATCAGACCTTAAAGGGACTGTAAGCGTAATTTCAAGTGACCCTCCAATCAAAGATGGCAATGCACAACTCACAACGGTACCTTTAAAGAACTTTGTCTGATTAAGTATGAATAGACACCAACGTTTATATAGGGTTATCAGAATTTAACACTTCAAACCTAGAAAACGGTATTATCTACCACATTATTGATCAGATATAGAGGGTCACTTGAAATTACGCTTACATGCCCTTTAAAGGGACTGTGCGCTCAATATACAAATACACAAAGCATTTTTATGTTTGTGCATTGATATTTCAGAAATAGTTGCTTTTGCAACAGGTTGTTAATTTGCTGACAGATAAACATCGTTCGGCGCATAGATTGTTGGGCTTGGGTCCCTTTAAGACTCAATAAAATGTTAAGTAAAGTTGTTGAATTTATGAAATGTATTAAAAATTGCATGGAAAAAATTGGTTTAAGGTAATCCAAGGTGAGAAAATTGTGAAAAATAACAAAAAAATCCACAATGTCACGAATTTTGCAGAGATAAAATAGACAGATATGAAGGGGAACCCGACATGGATGGATATGTAATTATATTGTACAATTTTACCCTATTTTGTATCTGTTTCTATGAGGATATGTATTCACACTGTACAGTCTCCAGCTGTACAGTGTACACTGAACCTAACTTATATAACTTGTATTTGTTTTATAAGGATCTGTATTTACACTGTTCAGTCCCCTGCCGTACACTGAACCTACCTAGTATCTGTTTTTATCAGGATCTGTATTTACACTGTACAGTCCCTTGCTGCACACTGTACTTACCTTGTATCTGTTTTTAATCAGGATCTGTATTTACACTGAACTGTCCCCTGCTGTACAGTGTACAATGTACCTACTTAGTATCTGTTTCTATCAGGTTCTGAATTTGTACTTTACAGTCCCCTGCTGTACACTGTACCTTCCTAGTATCTGTTTTTTTATCAGGATCTGTATTTACACTGAACTGACCCTGCTGCACACTGTACCTACTAGTACTGTGTATCTGTTTTTTATTAGGATCTGAATTTACACTGTACAATCCCCTGCTGTACACTGAACCTAACTGTTATCTGTTTTTATCAGGATCTGTATTTACACTGTACAGTCCCCTGCTGTACACTGAACCTACCTTGTATCTGTTTTTATCAGGATCTGTGTTTACAATGTACAGCCCCTGCTGTAGACTGAACCTACCTTGTATCTGTTTTTATCAGGATCTGTATTTACACTGTACAGTCCCCTGCTGTACAGCCACTTCTCGTACGCAAAATCATAACTGTACTTTGCAATGTTGAAGTCATCAGTGCTCTGGAAAAAAAAGAATTAAACTAAAAAAGGTAATATTTTAAGAGGTCAAATCAAATCAAATCAAATCAAATCAAATCAAATCAAATCAAATCAAATCAAATCAAATCAAATCAAATCAAATCAAGGGCTGTCCTATTTCAATTGTTATTATGATTAAAAAAATTTCTTAGTTATTTTTTTATTTAAAGAGTTCAAATAACAGTTAATATTTGTTGGTAAAATTTAAAGAGTAGCGAACACATTAAGAACAGAACTCATTTAAACTATTTATGAGGAAGAATTGGGGAAGGTATTATCTCTTTTGCTGCATAAAAACCGCAAGAAAACAATGAGCAATTAACAGATATTTTTGTTATTTTCCCCCAGACAAAGGGTTAAAGAGTACAGATCTGAATCGGACATGCCCTTCTTTAATTAAATTGTCCCTGGACCTCACGTGGACAGTTATCTTAATATATATCTATAGACTTTATTCACATAAACATTGATATTAATATATATCTATAGACTGTATTCGCATAAACATTGATTTTAATATATATATCTAGAGACTTTATTCCCATAAACAGTGATTTTAATATATATCTATAGACTTTATTCGAATAAACAGTTATATTAATATATATCTATAGACTTTATTTGCATAAACAGTTATTTTAATATATATCTATAGACTTTATTCGCATAAACATTGATTTTAATATATATCTATAGACTTTATTCGCATAAACATTGATTTTAATATATATCTATAGACTTTATTCGCATAAACATTGATTTCAACATATATCTATAGACTTTATTTACATTAACAGTTATTTTAATATATATATATCTATTTTAATATGTATCTATAGACTTTATTTGCATAAACGTTATTTTAATATACATCTATAGACTTTATTCGCATAACCATTGAATTTAACAAACAATCTTTGGACCTGCAGTAAAATCCCAAATTATACTTGCTTTGATTTCTCATTTTACTCATTTACTTTTACAATTTCACTCCTTCCCCTGTTTTAGAGTTTTGTTTTAGTCTTTTATTCTTTAATAGGGAAGCCTTTCTTCAGATATTAATACAATAAAGACAACTTTCGATTTAAATTTTAGATTTCTACCAAGATTTCAAACAATCGTAAAAAATCAATTTAATTTGAAACAAATCATTCACACATTACAACCTATAGTCATCGATTATTTTTCGACGCATTCGTGTTAATATTTCAAAATATGTTTTATTTGTTTTGTATCCAATGCACTTAAACGACGAAATAGTTGGCCACCAGATGTCTCTGCTCTAGATGCTTTGAATGATTACATGTGGCAGAGACACCTAGTGGAAAAAAGTGGATTGTATATAAAACAAATGAAAGATGAACTATTTACGAATGCGTCGAAAAATAATCGATGACTTTCGGTTGAAATATCTGAATGATTTGTTTGAAATTAAATTGATTATTTTACGATACGAGTAGTATATTGCAACTTTCTGAATTTGTATGGATGCTACATTCTTCAGGTCCAATTTTCTCCTTATAGACGCAACAAAAAGAAGTAAGATAAGAAGCGATCAAAAGCGATTATTTTTCGCCGTAAGCCTATACCCCCCTTTCATTTTTCGCAATACTCCATTTCAGTCTGCTAGTAGTCTCCCTTTTCATTAGTTTTCTGTGTATCATTATAGTCCTTTAAATCTGTGACAAATAGAATTTTTGTCTTTTAAATCTGCCATAAAATATAATTTATCGGCTTAATACTCACATGAAAACTTTGAAATATAACAGCTAGCAGCATCCCAAGGAGGAAGGAGATGCCGAACAGTGTTTTCTGGTCCCTGGTGATGTACATGAGGAAGGAAATGAACCTCCGTCTCAGCCGGCGCACCGGGACCATCATTCATCTCTTAGGAGTTCCGGTTTATAGTTCCAGGATCACTTCTGTATTGATTTTAGATACGTTTGTCGAAAACAGCTCAGACTTTTCGGAGATTCCTTCAAATTTCATTTTTTGTGCCTCTGTCAGTATTTGTTTCTCAACAGCTTCTTTTATAAGTTTCCTAAGATAACCATTTTCTGATCTGAAATGAGACCAACAAGTGGTTACAAACATGACAATCATCCAGAAACTGTAAATGAAATGGAAACTAGCTAAATATTGTTTGGAATGATTTAAAAGTAAAATTAATCACTAAAATGCAAGCAGATACCTAACTTTTCCTCTTGCTTAAATCAAATCAAAGAGATATATTACTTCCATCTAGAATGGACCTATTAAGTATAATAGTTCAATTTAACTATTTGTTTCAACTAACTATTTAATGGTAGAAAACAGTGTTTCGGATCCGGATCCGGTCGGATCCGTATCATTTGGTCGGATCCGTATCATTTGGTCGGATCCGGATCCGTATCAGGAAACGTTGATATGGATCCGGGTAGCGCCAAAAATTAACCAAAACCATGGAATAAATAAATCAAAATGGTTCGTAAATGTATGACGAAAATTTTTCAAAATTATCTTTAATAATTTAATGTTTACATTTATATAATAGTAATGACGACATTTTTAACTTTAGGATTACTATAGTTTATAAATTATAACCTTGCATAACATTTAATAGGGAAAATCCGATTCACAGAATCAAAAGTTACCTCGGATCCGGATCCGGATCCGTATCAGAGTCAGGATCCGGATCCATCATCACGGATGCGGATCCGCGGATCCGGATCCGAATCAAAATGATATGGATCCGAAACACTGGTAGAAAAAGAACAAAAAATTGAGGAACTCTATTTCACATTTAGGAAAAAGACCATTTATTCTGCGAAATTATTTTCCATGAATCCAATATGCAAACTGTTGTAGTTTCAAATCAATTTAAAGATGGCCTTGAATGATTCACAAGGGCACCATTTTAACCTTTATCTTATCAATAGTGTAGAAGTTATTAATTATTATCATATTTCTAGCTTGTAGAGTCTCCTTACAATTTACTAGAATTTTCTTCTGTAGCAAGAAATCCACAATAATTAGTTGAAAAAGAAAGAAAAATCAAGGATTTCTTGTTCCGACGAAGGTTTAAGGGTACTTTTATGAATCGGACATGCTATTATAGGGTCACTAGTATAGATTACGTGAACAGTCCCTTAACATATCTTGTCCTACTACTCCTCCTTTGGTTTAGTCTTGATTGCTTTGATGATGGATTTGATGGATAGTAGGATGGGTAGACCTACAGGTAGGAAATAGGGAACATAGATAGCATACTTCTGATCATCAGGGAAATAGAGAAGGGAGAGTAGAGAGGGATCAAAGAACGCAGCTTCAGCCTTCATCAATCATCATTTTTAAAACTCATGTTTTACACATTTTACTATATTCTATTTCCAAGGAAGAAAGCCAATATAAAAAATCGCGAGGATAACATAATTTTTTTTCTTCAATAGTTCATTTTTTACATAGATGTGTGATGTAAGGGTTCGTTAACATTTTTAATGTACAGAAATTAAAAAAAAACTAAAATCCAGATTTTAAAAAATAATATTCCTGCTGCAGTGAGGATTGACTAGCAGAGTGAGCCTCAGTGATTCTTCCTTCCTTTAGATAGCTCACACTCATCCTTAGCTTATTCAAACTCATCTCTACCCTTCTATACAATACATCTAGCTCATTCAAGCTTATTTATCTCATCTGTCTGTCTGTCATCTGTCTATCTGTTTATCTGTCTATCCGTTTGGCCGTCCCTCTGTCTTTCTGTCTGTCTGTCTTCCCGTCGGCCCGTCTATCTGTCTCTCTGTCTATCTGTCTGTCTACCTAGCAATATCCTCTGTAATGACAATATTAGGAATCTGATGAAGAAGTCGGGATAAGGATTCCAGGGTTCGTCGTACTTCAACTATATTTTCACCAGCCCTAGACAGTATAATTACAAAGTAATGATAACAGGGGTGTATATTTTCCCTTAAAAAATACCACCCCCCCCCCGCATATGCGCAAAATTTGTTTTAAAAGTTTCTTTTTGCTGAATGGGGGAAAAAGAATGATTTTTAGGAAAAATTAAAAACATCTTTTGAGTAAAAAGTATGGAAAAGAATAAAAATAATTCCATTCATGTCTAATTTTGCCTCCCCCCCCATTATCTAGGGGGGGGAGAGGGTAATTCTTAAAAATATAAAAAATATACGACCCTGATCAAAAATAATTATGGTAAGTTAAGTAAAAAAAGTATCAACAACTATTTCAATTTGGCATAACATTGCAAATTACCAAAAAACAAATGTATTAAGTCACGTGAGGCTTTAGAAAAAATTTAATCAATATTTACAAAAATTAAAAAAAATATTTTTCTACTGACCTATATCTAAGCTGATAATCAAGTTCCCAGTCCCGTAGACCACGAGGGTTCAAGGCCAATGATTTTCTCTCATCAACAACCTTAAAGGAACGGTATACGTGACTAGATTAGCATGTCCGATTAGAACGGTTCCCTTTCGTTTTTTCTTCTTCTAAAACTTACTTTACCAACATTAAATTTACATTTATGTTAAGATAGGAAAATTTTGTTATGTAATTTTATTAGAAAGTTTGCCACTGAGATCCGATCCATGGTTAGAACGCCGCATATCATTGCGCGGGAGCAAAAATATTGCGGATATGTGGATCCAGGACCTTAACACTTTCAAAATCAAAGATAACAAATAGATCTGTAGTAACTTGAGCTGGGAACTCTTGTAATGCGGATATCGAGATCAAGGCTTGATATCGATCTTTTGTTAATTTTTATTTGATATCTCGCATGGTAATCGTACCCAGTCAGGTATTGAGAGGTAAAGTTTTTTTTTATAAATTCTCAAATTATAAGTGCCCACAATGAGTATCGAGATCAAGCGATTGGGATTATGAGTATCCAACAAAAAAGTTCCCAACCCTGCAATGACTAACCATTGCATTGAACCATTTTCCTGCTGATCTTAGCTTTAAAACTAGATAAATATTTGACTAATAACTTAAAATGAAAAAGGAAAACTACAAAATGCAACTTTCTTTTGGTAAAAACTTAAAGATTGAATTAAATATATGTCTTAATATTTAAATATATAATTGTATATTTTAAATAATTCAACGCTGTAGTCAGTACTGCAGGAAGAGCACTAAACTTCTAAATAAGGATCCGTTTAAGATTGGGGCAATTTAATGAAAACTATCTGATGGTGTAGATGTGATTTTACGCTGTTTTAATACTTTGCACAATCTCAACTATGAATATTAATTATCTAGTTGACCTGTACTCCTAGGAGAGATCTGAGCTGTCCAACCCAGATTTTAGAAACTAACTCCATATCCAACTCTAGATATAAACAATCAAACACTCAAAAAATAAAGAGATTTTTTTTCATTCCTGACAATTTATTTTTGTTTTAATGAAATTCTTCAAAATGAAGAATAATGATAATATGAATAAGATTATTCTAGGTATAAAAAAGTTTAAAACTTTTTTTGCAAAAAAAAAATACTACAATAAATATTTTCTTCAAGTTACATACATTTTTTATCCGTTGATGTTGTCTAGGACACTGGATGAAATAATATGAAAAAAGGTTAAAAATAGTTTGAAAGTTTTCCTAAACTTGTTGGATATTTGATCATCTTGTCTCCTAAACAAATAAAATGATAACAATCAAGAGTTTATTCGTATTTCGTTTTGTTTCTTCCATTTTTAATTCCTTTGTTTTTTGTCCATTCTTCATTTTAATATATTTTTTTATCTAATTATATTTTTCAATATTATTATTCATCTCCTATAAAGTCCAAGTGTCTAGTGGCTGGTATCTAGTATCTCGTGTCTGGTATCTAGTATCTCGTGTCTGGTATCTAGTATCTCGTGTCTGGTATCTAGTATCTCGTGTCTGGTATCTAGTACCTCGTGACTGGTATCTAGTATCTCGTGTGTGGTATCTAGTATCTCTTGTGTGGTATCTAGTATCTCATGTATGGTATCTAGTATGTCGTGAAATGTATGTTGTGCAGTATCCCGTGTTTCATGCTTAGTGTCTAACGTCTGTTGTCTGATGTGTCTAATATCTAGTGTGTCTACTGTCTAGTGTCTAGTATCTAGTTTGTCTGGTGTCTAGTGTCTGGTGTTTACCTGGTAGATTATAGTTATATATATAAACTCCTCCCCAGCTTGGGATCAGAAATGAATTATTCTGAATTCAAAATAGGTTTTTCCAATTCATAACTTTAAAGGAAATATTTACGAGAAGTTGTTTTGTTAAAGCAATAAATTCATTCATGAAGTTCTTTCATGATGTAGCACTTTCCAAACAGATAAAAGTACATATTTGTTATTAAATATGTTAAACAAGATGAATTTCACAAAAAAGCTAAAAACAAGATAATAACAATTTCCCAACAGTATTCTCTATTTATTTTTACCAAATTTAGTTCTTGCCCAGTTATTACTGATAAAAAAATATCTATTTGTATATATAGTGACAATTATTTATAAATATGAAGAAAAATGTTTTTTCCTTGGAACCTCGAACAGTCAGTGGGGTTCTAAACATCCGTATATATATATATAAATATAGAATTCATAAGAGCCTATAAAGATATAATTCTTAAAAACGCTTTTTATAAATTTGGAGAAAAAGAGAAGCTTGTAAAAGTTTTACAGGAGGAAGAGAAGGAATTGGGATAGAGAAGGACTTAGGAGTTAAAGGAATAGAGGGGAAAGAAAGGGTGGTGGGGTGGGAAATGGAAAGAGAAAGAGAGGAGAAAAGATTGATAGGAATAACGGAGAAAGAAGGAGCCGTTGGTGGTTTGGAAGATGGTAAGAGAAAGAGAGGAGAACATATTTAAAGGAATAAAGGGGAAAGTAATGGTGGGGTAGAAATAGATGAAGTAATCTTTTGTGGATAACCTTATTTAAGCTAAGATTTACTACAGGGAAAAGAGTATAAATATATTTAAGCAGGATTCCTATGAACAGTAGGTATGTAGATGATAAGATTAAGAGCAGGACTGCAGCTGCTCTGGTTAAGATTTACTACAGGGAAAAGAGTATAAGTATATATAAGCAGGATTCCTATGAACAGGAGGTATACAGATGATAAGATTAAGAGCAGGACTGCTGCTGCTCTGTTTAAGCTAAGATTTATTACAGGGAAAAGAGTATAAATATATATATAAGCAGGATTCCTATGAACAGGAGGTATGTAGATGATAAGATTAAGAGCAGGACTGCTGCTGCTCTGGCTACTCAATAAACTCTCAACACTGTTCAAGGCCAGAGCTAGATCTTCAGCTTTCACCTCTGGAAAAGACATTAAGTTAATAACTATTGTTCCTGTTTTTTTTTCCAGGAAATTAAGTTTTCCAATTTTAAGAATTAAAAGTATCGCAAATGTTTCTCTACTTAATTATTTGACAATCTATTGATTTACGTCTGAAGAATTACCCTGGCTCTCCAGGCCTTATTATTATTATTAGCATTCAACCTAGAGTCAAAGTATAAAAACATATATATATATATAGACTATACCTAGTGGACCCTGCCCCTCTTCACCTCCAGGTATATTTAGGCTGGTCAGGTAGATGACCTGACTGTTGACCGGAACATGCAGCGGGAATCTAGAAAAGGTAAACAACATTATTATAGATATCTATATAATAAAGATCTTCGCTCTTATAGATATATAATTATATATTTGTTTGTCTGTATATAGGTTAGCTATAGCTAGCCAAACGTCTAAACCAAATTGGCTGAATTTTTTTTAGGGAACCAATGGGTACCTTGGGGTAACATAGGCTAAAAAAATCGAAATTTTTTTTCTTCAAAAATTAAATTTTTTTCAAAATATTTTTTTTTCAAAATTCGATTTTATTTTCACGAGCAACGCCGGCCACTTCAGCTAGCATTTAAATAAAAATTATATATGTTTGGATTTTTTATTTTCTCTACTAATTAAAAAGAAAATAATCATTATTCTTATTAAGAAAATAATTTTTTAATTTTAAAGTTTATTTTAGGACTTGAGATAATTTCAAGTAAATTCAAATTCTGAACATTTTGCAGATATAAAAATCTAAACCCTAACACACCATCCAATCCTAAAGAGAAAACTGGATTTGATCGTGCGAATCCCATAAACGTTGTTTTCTGGAAATATTTATCAAATAAAAATATGGCGTTTATTAAAGATTTGGGAAAAACCTTGATAAAAACGGATCCAGATATTTGTGAACTGCTCCTTTAATATCCCAGGAGGCCACAACATATTCAGGTTCAGGGACTAGAAGGGAAAGCTGAACATCTATCTTCCCGGTACTTTTCTTTCGGAGAAGGCTAGCCGAGGTTGGACTGGAGGCCGGGGAGGACGGGGTCTCCCATAACCTCGACATTTGTTGCTCACCTAAACAGATATTCTTGATTTAAAGGACTTTAAAATAATTGACAATATGTGATTGATTGATTTGAAAAATATCTTACCCAATACTGTGTCCATGAGCATTGCCGCAATTTGTTGTGAAGGGGTGGCGGAGGTGAAGTAAATAGTTCGGTAATTGCCCGCAACCAATGATGATGGCGAAACCAGCAAAACCCGTGGGGCTTCTACCATGAAAAATTATTCTTATTTATATCATAAATTTTATTTATTTTAATTAAGCAAATAAATTGGAAACTTAAAATTAACTATAAAATCACGATAGTTTATTTGAAGTAATTTTTATAGGCATAAGGTAAAAGATGTCATTTGCCACAAACTCAAATTTTCTAATCCCTGCAGCCTTGCAACCTGATGGGGTAAACCTTTAATATTTAAAACTTAGATTATTTGATCTAACAGAAATCATCGCTTGTGGAAAAACTCAATTCCTTTGATTTTGGTTTTGTGCTTACCTAGCAGAACAACAGCCCCTGGGACGGATCCAGCCAATCCTTTTCCAATCTCCTCATCGACATCTCCCAAGCTGACCGCACTTTCCAGAACTTTACTTTCACGCTCACTTGGTGCGCGCACATTTAAAGATAAATCATAAAGTTGAGAATTTAAGAGTTTTTGAACTTCTGGTCCCCTGGAATGTACACCCTGTGCGTCAGGTGTGATCAGAATAATGTTCACTTTTTGCGTCACATATTCAATGTCTGATAATGCGTCAATTGCGTCATAGGGAAGGAGGGCTCTGTACACTTCAGTCGTACGCCACCAGATTGGAACTCCTTACAATTAATTTTAAATTTCGGAATTACAAAATTAGTTAAATTGAGAATGTAGACGTAGTTTCAAATCTCCTGCTATTTTAAAAGAGGGACATGTCCGATTCACATCGATATCTATTGGCAATTAGTAAACAATGAGAAAGATATCGTCGTTTTTCTATCCTAATATCGGTCAAAATATTACGATTTCCTTCAATGTCTTCACACCACAAATCCGCAAGAGATGCCACAGTTTTAAATAATCAACATGTCAGCTATAATAATAAGAATCTATCTTTCATCCTTCACCAGACTAATACCGGGTACCATGGTGATTTGGACATGCCATCATCAATTCAGGCGGGCCCCCCCCAAAAAAAAAATTACTTACAGAAGTTCGAAATATCATTTCTCAACATTAATAGAGACCTATATAAATATATATAAATATAGAATTCATAAGAGCCTATAAAGATATAATTCTTAAAAACGCTTTTTATAAATTTGGAGAAAAAGAGAAGCTTGTAAAAGTTATAGTAGTTGAACTGAGAATGTATTAAAATGGAGACATTTTTTAGGAATCATTTGAGATCTATGAGACGTTTTAACGGTGCATATTTGTCCAGCAGGAGCGCAAATTCAATCTTTAAAATCCTCATTTTGAGGGATGATTTTGGGAATCGGTTTTTAAAAAATTATTAAATAAGGACGAAGAGAAATTAAAAAAATTCTACAGTAAACTAATTAGTTGTTTAGGAACAGGTTGAGAAAATAAAAATTAACTGTTATTATCGAAAATAAGTAATCTTATTCAGTTATTAGTTTCTGTAATGTCTCATTGCACACAAACGTTTTCTGTATATTTCCTGGAATTTTTATTAAAAAGACGACATTTGAAGAATTTATTGAAATCTGCGAACAAATGCATAAAGAATAAGAAATTCAATATAACTATGAAAAAGAAATAATTGATTCTAACATTGATTTATAGAGAAAATTTCAATTGAGAAATATTTTCCTAAACATCTAATTAGTTTACCGTAGAATTTTTTTAACATCACCGTTATTTAATAATTTTAAAAAAATCGATTTTCAAAACGTTACCACTCAAGTTGATGATTTTGGACGTCGACGTAGTAATGATGGAAACTTTCATAATGTGTCTAATGTCTAAAGGAGACCACTAGAAACTTGTTTAAGGTTTCTAAACTTTAAAAATGTGGCAAAAGAAATTTTCTTTATTGTCAGACTTTTGAGCAAAAGCAGCGCCTGACCTTCTGCAATATTTTGTTAAACCTGCTGACATTTTGTTGACCTTAGAAAAGGATTAATTTGGGTAAACAAATCAAATGATGAAAAGTCCAAATATTCTTGACACCATCGGTTTATTAAGCCTGTAGATAAACTACCAGGTAAATGGCAACCAAAAGGACAAAAAATCCGGCCTCACTTATGATCCTAGCCGCAGTGGGATTGGGTGAAAGAAAACCTACTCTGTATTTCTGTTGAAAAGAGGAAACCGTCAATAGCCAGGTGTTCCAGAAAATGTTGAACTCAAAAATTGCTCCTGGAGCTAACACTGCTTACGGGGAACACACTTATATCTTGGTTTAAGATAATACTCTTCCCCACACAAATATATCAACTGTCTCTCTGATAACGGGTTGGCTATATTTTGGTCTCTGGAGAAAAAAAACCCTTGTTACCCAAATATCTTAGTTTCAATTTTTTACGCGAATGCAAGATTAGGTCCATCGGAAGGTTTACAGAACGATCATTTAGATTAAGAAGATTACTTCTGTCTTCTGGGACGGTTTGGATTAGGACCGGCTGTGAACTATGTGTATTGTGTACCGAGTTTAGAGCTCCGGTAGAGGGACGTTGTTTAGGTTGAAGAAGGTTTGAGTTAGAACCGGCTGTGTACTATGTGTACCGAGTTTAGAGGTCCGGTAGAGGGACATTGTTTAGGTTGAAGAAGGGTTGAATTAGGACCGGCTGTGTACTATGTGTACCGAGTATAGAGCTTCGGTAGAGGACATTGTTTAGGTTGAAGAAGGTTAAATTTGATAAAATATATTCAATCTACTCCCGAACATTCAGTATACGTAAAATCATCTAAATCAGATGTCTAAATTGGGTTTAATATAAAAAATGTTATAATTATTTTAAAAGTTTCCATCTTTACTACGCACCCTGTACATACTTAGTACATTGCCGGTCACTCCCTTTAAGAAGGGGATATTAAGATGTAAACTCAATATTGTAAAACAAAAGCTAAGTTGTTTTTAGACTGATGTATTCTTCATATTCATCTGCCAAGACTGTCCAAACAAACCGATTTAAGTTAGAACCTATTGAATGGAGATCAATACGCATTCTACATTCTATTTTCTAAGATCCTTAATAGTGCAGCGATTTTTAAAAGTGCCCGATTCTTGGGTCGCTACAAAGTTTTAAAGTCTGATTTGACGGTCACTCCATTTTATGTAATCATGACAATAATGAGAGACATTTTACCTAGCACAGCCATTATGAGTATGTATGAGAGGGGTCCCAAGTGGGACTTTATCTTGCTAAGTTCCATCATGAATCTACTCCGCCATTTTATCTGAAAACAAGAGATCTAAGGAATGCAAGGTTAACGGTTTATCACAGAAAAGCACAAACAATGCTAGCAGAACAAAATATCACAAAACGTAACAATATCAAACAAAAATGTTAAAAGAAATGCAAAACATACCAAATCATTTTCATAAAATGAGAAAAAAATGTACATAATAATGCTTTTTTGAGAATCTACTTTAAGGAACCAGTGCGTAAAGGTAATAACAAACTAATATAAATGTTCCATTTCTGAGCACAATAAGTCCAAGCTTTTAGTGCTGGGCCTAGTCATGAACTTTCTGAACTTAAACTTTGTCCTGGTACTTGTCCAGTCCTTAAGCTAGGTCCTGATATTTGTTCTGTCCCTAAGCTAGGTTCTAGTTCTTGTCTGGACCTAAGCTAGGTTCTAGTTTTTCTCCTGAACCCAAATTAGGTTCTAGTTCTTGTCCTGGACCTAAGCTAGGTTCTAGTTCTTGTCCTGGACCCAAACTAGGTTCTAGTTCTTGTCCTGGACCTAAGCTAGGTTCTAGTTCTTGTCCTGGACCCAAGCTAGGTCCTAGTTCTTTTCCTGGACTTGTCCTGATACTTGTCATGGACATAGGTGTTGTCCGGACCAAAGCTATGTGTTGGCGGTGGTCCAGGACCCAGTACTTCTCCTAGTTCTGGTCATGATCCTTGTTATCCTGATCTAAACCAGGATCTGCAATTCTCTTGGTCTTGTCACAAGTGAATCCCATTGTCAGAGCATACCTAATCATATTATTATTATTATCATTATTATTTCTTTTATTGTTTACCTTCAAAGAACGGATCTCAGGCCCAGGGCCTTCATATTAAGCCATGGTAATGTGTATACTATTAGATCGGTAGAACAAGCCAGAGGGGGTACCCATTTGTGCCCCAGAGAATTGATGAAAGCATCAACTTTTAAGGTATGGGGAAATAGTATTGCTTTGCATTTTATAATGCAACCAGTG
The DNA here is from genome assembly GCF_000591075.1 of Eurytemora carolleeae. NCBI lineage: Eukaryota > Metazoa > Arthropoda > Copepoda > Calanoida > Temoridae > Eurytemora > Eurytemora carolleeae. The sequence continues at coordinate 55,760 of NW_019397009.1, read as the reverse complement.
GACAAACCTAACAGACCCTCCCCCCTAACCTGATACTTATATCTCATTATATCAGGGGAAACAGGGGGTTTCTTCTCTCCTTTTAGGGAAGCTAAACAAAATGGGGCTCTTTGGTTATAAATAAGCAACCAAATCAACGGAAGGATGGCATAATCAAATTAAATAGAGAAGTTTAGGGACTGGTTAAATAAACTACTCAAATCAAATAGTTGTTTGCAGGTATTACTTGATGCAATCTAGAAAAAGATAAAAGATTGTCCAGAAAATGATGACTTTGTCACTGAAAAGGGGCTGTTGACATAATTTCAAGAGATCCTTCATTTGAAGGGTCATATGCCTAATTTGCTATGGTTTATCTAGGCCTTTGTCTGAGTAACAATAAGGGAGATATCATCGTTTTTCTTGAATAGCAATAAATTATATCAATGTCCTTCCTTATCTCGGCATTTATATTGAAAACCCGTTTTAAGATTTAAAAACAATTAGACCATTTTTGCTCCGACAAAGCTTTAAAGAGTCCCAATTATGATTTAGTCACATTACACTTAAACACGAGGTCATCTTTTAGTCACATTACACTTAAACACGAGGTCATCTTTTAGTTACGTCGACTCTAAACAGTCTTTTTTAATTCTTTTTATTAATTCTCCTCCTCAGCTCACATTTTGCATAATAATAACCAACTCTAATTAACAACATAAAGTTAAAAATGTACTTGAACAAAACAACAATTCAAATTGAAATTTCAATAAAGCAAAAAAATAAACCTGGTGCCGCCTGAAACCTCCTCTACTCTATGCCTGAAATGAAATAAAATTTTTAAAGGGTCCTATCAATCAATAAATAAAAAAATAATTTTAAAAAATCCATCAATTATCAAAAAATCACTTAATTAATTAATAATAATCCATCAATTATCAAAAAATCACTTTATTAATAATAATCTATCAATTATCAAAAAATCACTTGATATATTAAATAATTACATAATCAATCAAATAATCACTTAATTTATCAAATAATCACTAAATTAATCAGATCATTAAATCATTGGTCTAAAACGACGAAGCTTATTATGAGATGGATCAAACTCAATAAATTTCAATCTGTAAAACAAATCTAACTGGATATGTGGTTACATTTCCAAAAGAAAACAAGACGGAGAAAAAAAGACCAAAAATAGTGTCGAAATTCAAACTATTATTCAAAGATATGGACGAATAAAAATAAAGTCTATAAATGAAAAGAACATGATACCTGTTTTCAGGGCCGGATGTAAAGACAGAAACCCTTCCCTCTTTAGGTTCTACAGTTCGATTTGTCTTAAAATAAGAGAGACATTATTTTTAAATATTTCAAAAATGCTTGCTTGAATTAGACTTATAAAAAATAGGAAAACGTCCTATTCATTGATTAATTAGGTTTAGGATAATTTAGAAACCATCCTTATTATCAATTAATTGTTTTGACTTATACATAATATAGTATTTATAATATTTTTTTGGATTTACAGATTTTTTTTGCTAGAATAAATAATGAACATTTGCACTTTAACTTCATCAAATAAGGAGGTCAATAAGTATATTCTTAAAAAATCATATTTTCCATGCCCCATCCCCCTCCCCTGAACTCATTAATACACACTCTGACGTATTACCTTAGAATGGTTGTCGATGAATATAAACCTGCCTCCAGTGAAATCCCTCTTATAATTGGTTAGATAGAGTAGGCTAGTATAGTGGAAGGAAGGGTAGGTGTCCTAAACATAGTTAGATAGAGTAGGCTAGAATAGTGGAAGGAAGGGTAGGTGTCCTAAACATAGTTAGATAGAGTAGGCTAGTATAGTGGAAGGAAGGGTAGGTGTCCTAAACATAGTTAGATAGAGTAGGCTAGTATAGTTGAAGGAAGGGTAGGCTAGTATAGTGGAAGGAAGGGTAGGTGTCGTAAACATAGTTAGATAGAGTAGGCAAGTATAGTGGGAGGATAAACTTAATGTATTGTCATTTTCTTCAACATATTTTACTGCAGTGTACCTTATCAATATGGTCGTGCCAGTACTCATCATGGAGTGTCTTGGCTGGTAGAGAAGTCAGCTCAGAGAAAAAGGTGGGGTGGGTCAGATACAGCTAGAAATAGTTACAAATAAAGTTCAAGGTCGACAGGTCAGAAAGTAGAAACGATGTAAATCAAGAAGAAATAAATTTCAAATAAAATTTGGCAGATTTTGTATAAGCCTTGAAAAAAAATGTAATGTATAAAACTGATGTTTTACAATCATGCAAGGGTAACCCATTTATTTAGACAATTTTAACTTTGAAAACTTTATTTTTTCGACAACCCCAGTCTTTTCCTCCTCCGGTATAGCATCAGTCTCCCCCCCCCCTCCCCCGGCCCCCATTCTTCTCTAATAAAACATAGTTATAGTCCCTCTGATCTTCCGTGTATTAAAAAATACCTGGTCGTCATCGATATTAAAGTGCTCCGAGACTGCTCTTTTCACCCGATCCTTAAAATCAATGTTAGTTACAGAAGTAGGTTAAAGGGTCTGAAGACATAATTTCAAGTGACATTCCATCTGAAGAGTTAAACTACTTCTTTCAATTCATTAAATCCGACCTCTGAAATCAACAATTGCTTTAGAGTAGCATAAGGATGACACTGTTCAGTGTTCAGATTTTATTCAGTCCGATTTCTTACACTCATAATTCCTAGCAGCCGACATGTTTTTTTCGAAATATTTAAATAAATGAGAAAATCTTTTGATTGACATATTTGAAAAGTTTCAGGTCGTCATTAAAGTCTTATCTTTTGTGGGTAACCTTGTACAATCTTCTTCTTACCTTGACAGTACTGTACACCTGAAAGTCATGTTTAGTGTACAGGTTGGGATGACTGGTGTACAGGTTTATAAAGTTCTCTCCATAGGACAAAGCTCCAGAATGCAAATCTAAAAACAATCCTTTTGTTTGTTTTGTATTTCTAGAATCCCAACTGTTCAATATCGTCTTCAAAACACTAAAAACAATGTCAGACTCTTTCATACAAAAATGATGCAGCGGCTAGATATCACGTCAACTACAAAATGTACATTCTGATTTATAAAATTTTTAATTGAAAATCTGACATTCGGTTTATTAAACTCAAGCTCTACTAATAACCTACAGGGAGATTTTTAAGTCGATTTTTTTTATTTGTGGTTAATTGAATAAGCAAATCTCTCCTTTTCTTACCAGTGCAGTTGTAATATCTTTAAAGGACCCTATGTATTTGAGAAGATCTTGAAGAAAACGATTCCAGCTTTATTAGTATTAAATTCGTCCTCCATGTGGTTTAACAGTCAAATTGATCAAATATCGGGTTCGAAGTTTAAAAGTTGTTTGAGAGCCTCCTTAAGAAAAATTTACAATTTTGGAGATGATCAATTTCTTAGTCAAAAGTCATGTAATAATGAGTTAATAAATATTAAAATAATCTTTTTGTTGTACCTTATTTTGTTTTTAAAATCACCCAGTAAAATTATTGATTTTAGAGAAGGATGATTTTAGAATTAATTATTTAAATCTCAATTTATGATGTTTACCAAGAATTGAAGCTCCCCCAGCTCCTCCTCCCTTAGAGAGTCCTTTCTTAGCGATATCCAGGAGTGCGTGGGCTTCTGCCGTGGACACCAGGTTGTCTACTAGAAATCTACCACACTAAACATCAATGTACATTGTACAACAACAACGTGAACACTGTTAACTGTACGGTGTACATACAAATGTATTCTTTACGCCAAAATTTCGCGAAAACAGTACTCTTTACGAGTTTGTGAATACAAAAAGGGATGGAGACAAAGGCGACATTCAAAAGCAGAACTAATATTAGAATCAAGGATGTTGTTTAATGTTTATATCCTAGGCGTTTTTTTATTTTGCTTTTGAAGTATTAACATGGCAAAACAATTAAACACCCCATTTTAAAATATGTTTAACCCCTTACAAAATAAACGGATGCAAAGTAAATTATAGAAGTAAATCGAAGTAAACAAAATGAAATTTGTACCGACTAGACATCTCAGTCCAATTTAGTGCTCTACTGCATGTACCTTGTACATAGTTTGTACTGCAGTGTATTAAAATAAACTATTGGGCGATTTTGCGCACCTTTTTCTAGTTTTAATTCAGCTGTCCAATTATCCAATTTTAATTGTTATCGACTTTTAGCCATTTTCGCAGATTTTCTGTTTATATTAGTTCATTTTCAAAAATTTCTATTTAGACAGGCGGTGGTCGATTAAACCTTTTCTAGGGTCATGTGAGTTGCCTTAAAAAATCTTGGCCCGATAGGTTTAGCCGTTATGATGTTTATTGGATACAAAAAAAAACAGACAGACAAGTATATAGATTGAAGTTGTACTGCAGTGTACATACAGGGTCACCCACAAAGAATAAGACTTCATAGACGACTGTACGGATTTAATACTGTCTCTTTCCTTATATTCATGATTCCCACAAACTGTAAACTTGTTTCTCCCGTTGATAAATCATATAATAAGCTATTAAAAGACCATTTCAAGATAGAAGACTTGATATAATAAGATTCATTATTTTATAATTTCAGGTCGTCTTTACAGTCTCAAACTTTGTGGGTAACCCTGTAAATTGTACAGCAGTGTATAAAATAAAGTTGTCCAATGTTATTCCTTTGTGGGAACACAGGGTGGATTTAACTCTTGTATCTCTCTCTTGTAGGTTGGAGAACAAAGGAACTGTTGAACACGTTTTCTAAGACAACAAAAATTAACATAGCTGGGAACTTTAGAATGGGAAACCTTCAATCCCGACTTCTTAATCCGAATATCTAATGTGGACACTTTTAATTTCTTGCTTAATCCACTCTTTTTTGGATATAATACAGAAAAATCAAATACCAGGTTTTTTAAAATTAGAAAGTCCCTTCTGTTTCATTATATTAATCTTGAATGGCGTGCAAAATTTCAAATTTCCTGGCTTCTGATACGTTACTCTGATTGGTTGAATTTTATACACTTTTCAGGATACAAGTACAAAATTAGCTTAGTCTTGAGATTAAGAAAAAGAGAGGATCAAGCATTGATCTCGATATCCACCATTCTAAAGTTCCCAGCTCTAAACTTAAATAAAGTGATTTAAGACTTATTTTTTTATTTTTAGAGAAAAAGTCAGATTCCCAACGCTACAAATCACTTTGTGGAAGTTATTTGTTGATTTGCTAGCAGCTACAAACACAATGAGAAAAAACTGGGAGAATTTAACACTTTTCAAGCTAAAATCATCTCATCCACAATTTTATTCAGAAAAAAGCTTTAAAGGGTTATTTTATCAGGGGTTATCAGAAGTATTAAAAATATGATCATAAAAGAAGCTGAGAAATCGAATTTCTATTTTTACTATAAAATAAAACGTATTTTATCAATTTTAAATTTAAAAAAAATAAGAATTAAAGATGGCCTACATGTCAATATCCTCCTCTACCCCCGCCATTCTTACAAAACCTTCACTCTAAAAATATAAAAATATTTAGAATTCTTTTCATCTTAAATTGATTAGAGTAATTTTATTTCTTCATAACAGAATGATTGTTTTCTTCATACAAGAATAATCTTTTTTAAATGACCAGAATACATTTTTTTCGTCAAAATGACCAAAATAGATTTATTCATTAAAATTACTAGAAATTTTTTTTTCTTCGAAATGACAAGCATAATTTTTTTTCTTTAAAATGACCAGAATCAATATTTTCTTCAAAATGACAAGAATATTTCTTTAAATGACCAGAAAATTTTTTTTTCTTCAAATGACGAGAATAAATTTTTTTTCTTAAAAAAAAACAAAAATATTTTTTTTTCATCAGAATGACTCGAAAATTTTTTTCTTTAAAATAACCAGACTATTTTTTTCTTCAAAATTACCAGAATGGTTGTTTTTCTTCATACCAGAATATTTTTTTTTTCTTCAAAATGACAAGAGGAATTTTTTTTTTCTAATTGACCAGAACATATTTTTTTTCTTCAAAATAACCAGAATATTTTTTTCTTCTTCAAAATCACCAGAATAAATTTTTCTTTCCAACAGAATGACCAAAATACATTTATTTCTTCAAAATGACTAGAATAATTTTTTTCTTCAAATTGACCAGATTAATTTTTCCAAGTTCAAAAAAAGTTCACCTCTTGCATTTTGTTATAAATTAGGTAAATAACAGCCCCTGCTCCGATCACAAGTTTCGCTAAAACATTAAAACAAAACTAATTGGAAAACAAACAAAAAATTTAGAAATCTAAAAATGTAATCCAGTGAAGTGATAACTATTTGATCCAGATAAATATCAATTATGTATCCGTATAATTATCTAATTACTAGCTTGGGAACCCAGCTTAGACTGAAAACTAAGTTGACACACTCAACTTGGAATTGTTTTAATAGACTTAAAGGGCTCGGCATGGTAGTTGAGCTGTAAGTAATTGTAGAGAAAAACATTCATTTGATACCAATGAGACATATTTACGGTTTACAATTTTTAAATAAGAGCGTTGAAGTCGTTTGTAATATTTCACCAGTTGTTTCAGTCAGCAGAAGAAACGTATTTTTACAATTATTTAATAACCCAGACAAAACATGTAAAAAAAATTATTTCAAAGACTAAGTCGCTGTTAAGGATCATATTTTTTAAGGAAATTTTCGATGAAAGCCATAGAATCGATTATTTCATTATCATCATTTCCTTTGCTGTTTCTATAACTTTGTTCGCAGATTTCTTCAAAATGTCGTCTTCATTATGAAAATAAAAATGTATCCGTGACTGTAAATATATAAATTATGTATTCCTATAATTACCTAGCATACTATGGGATATGGATGAATCCTTGTCACTCAGTTTAGGATTGTATCTGCCACGGAGTACTTTTCTATCTTCAACTTTTCTGCCAGAATCCTTTTTATCCGCCGTCCCCGCCTTTTTATCTAAATCCTTCCGCCGACGGGTAACAGTTTCCACCATTTTTACTGTAACACTCTGTAAATAAATATAATCATTTATAAATTTATCTTATTACCATTGTTTCTTTACAAACGTACACTTCTTTAAGAATAATAGATATTGTTTTGGTAGTCTGGTGTAGATACTAACAGGGCATCAAAGTGAAAAATTGGTTTTAGATAGTTGATGCTTTCAAATTGCTGCATGTTGATATGGAGAGAAAAATGTCATCCAGCAATTCGAATATAGCTTCACAATATGACCCGACATTGGTCATAACTTGCTTTTGTTGAGTCAAATTTGAATATAAGTATAAGAGAATAATTTTGAAAAAAAAAGTTTCATTTCGAGTTCTTGTCTAAATCTAAAAAAATTTCCAATTGAGGATTTTGAATCCGAAATTTTCCCAACCATTATTATTTCAAATATAAGAATCAAGTTGTCGTATTTCCATAATCCAACCTTGAAACTGGAGCAATGACTTAAAAAACTTGTAATGGATTGTAATCAAAACAGTCATCATACAAGGAGAGGAGTCTTGAATAACTATTTTGCCTTTAAAAACTTCTTTCAGGGATGTAAATTTTCTTTAAAAATCACCGCCCCCATCCAATGGCAATCATTTTTCTGTCATCAAAAATCTTTTTTCAAATTTAAAAGAAAAAAGATATAATTTATATTTACGTCTTCTTCTACTGCATTGATCTTGAAAAGATAAATATATACGCAACAACTACATAAATCTACTTTTAAAAAATCCTTTAAATTCAAATTATGGATTACAATAAATACAACTTTTCTAAATTACTAAAATGCTTTGTTGAACTATAACCGATTCATCATGCATAAAAAGGGTGTGAAAACTAATTTTTTTTTGGACAGATTTGGAAATATTTCATAAACGGGATTTAGCTACTCCAGTCATACTAGTCGTAGTAGGGTAACGATCGTTCAACCAGCAACAGGCGGAAAACCACTCAGTCAATCTAGCAGCACTCATAATGGTTTATCACTCATACTTTTTTCACTTAAGCAAAGTTTCACTCAAGAGGAGTAACACTCAAGCAGAGTATCATTCAAGCAGAGTTTTACTTAAGAAGAGTTATACTCAAGAAGATTATCAATCAAGTAGAGTAGATAACTCTAATAGAGTACCACTCTAAGAAAGTATCATTCAAACAAAGTATCATTTAAACAGAGTATCTCAATCTGACAGAGTCGATCACTCTAGCATAGGATCACTAAAGGAGAGTATCACTCAAGCAGAGTATCACTCAAGCAGAGAATCACTCAAGCAGAGAATCACTCAAGCAGAGAATCACTCAAGCAGAGAATCACTCTAGCAGAGAATCACTCAAGCAGAGAATCACTCCAACAGAGTATCTAACTATAACATAGTATCACTCAAGCAGAGAATCACTCAAACAACGCATCACTCAAGCAGAGTATTACTCAATTAGTGAATCATTCAATCAGAGTATCACTCAAGCAGAGAATCACTCAAACAGCGCATTACTCAAGCAGAGTATCACTGAAGCAGAGTATCACTCAAGCATGTAATCACTCAAGCAGAAAATCATTCAAGCAGTGTATAAATCAAGCAGGTTATCACTCAAACAAATTTTTATACAATTCACTTAAGAAAACAATCAATGAATGATCATTCATTCAGAATCTACGAATCATCCAAAAAATCACGTCACTAAAGAACACTAAATCACTCAAACACCTTGTCTTGTTTGACCCTAGATGACTAAATCATTCAAACAAATATTTAGATACCAATTACTACAGTTCCTTGTCAATGTTGTCAGTAGATCTATGGCCGACCTATCTAAACTTCAGCTGATGGCATGATGCAGAATGTCACGTTTTTCTTGAATCTGGCCCGTTTTTTAACTTGTGCGAGAGCACTGAGCATTTACTTGCTTCCACCAGAAATCAAGGAAACCAGCTCCCTTCCGGTCACCTTACCAACCTGTACAGAAATATTGTTACAAAATTCTCAAATATGATATTTTTGCAATATTACAATATTTTTAGAGTGTGTTTTAATATTCTTTAAAATTCAAATAGCCACAAAACCATCGTGAAACAATTTTTCATCGAATTTATATTGAAAAAAATCAAATCCTAAAATGGGGTTGAAAAATAAAAATAACCAGTCAGCAGCTGCACTATGCACATTTTTCAAACCTCCTCTATTCTTTTTGAGACATAACAATATTATTTAAAATGTTTGCTTTTCGGAACTTTATTACTTTTGAAGAAGTAAATTTTTTAAATCATGCTCACACAAAAAAATACTTATAAACCATTTCGAACATGCCAAAAATGTTAAATGTAAAAGAATCATATATTATAATGTTTTGCACAACCTGTATTTACGGATTATAAATTAATTGTGAATATTTTTAAAAAATCATTTCGCATACATTACTGAATATTTACAGGAAATATCTTTCAATTGAATTGAAAAAATTTATCATAAAATGTATGGTAAAATTTTGTCCTACCTTGGTACTAACAAAATACAGAATGCCTGTAACACCTCCAACAGCTAAACCAACCAGGAGACGAAGCTTCCAATGGAAATATGAAGCAGACAGTCTTTTGTGTATACGGTTAACCTACAGAATAATACGGTTAACCTACAGAATAATATGGATAATCTACAGAATAATATGGTTACTCTACAGAATAATACGGTTAACCTACAGAATAACACGGTTAACCTACAATAAAAAAAGGTTAACCTACAGAATAATAAAGTTAACCTACAGAATAATACGGTTAACATACAGAATAATCTGCAGATATGTGTTAAGTTAATCAAGTTAAAGGAGTGTAGGCGTAATTTAAAGTAACCATCTATTTAGAGATTGGAATGTCCGATACACAACTGTACCCTTTTAACCTTAATTAAATCAAACATGGTAAAATCTTGCCGTAATACAACCAATTATTCATTTTTTTCTCAAATCTAAAAAAATATGAATAATATACACCCCTGTCCATTCGTGGTACCTGCTGCCTTGAATCCTCCAGGTTTCCACTGTTTTCAATCACAAACTGAGCCCTGGTGGCCTTCACATCCAAAGGCATCTGTTAAAAATTAAAACTAATATGTAAATAAAACTTTTAGCTTGGCATAATCAGATTGGCAGAGGTTCATAAGGATTCATAAGGAAGTGAAATCTGCAAGAGGTCCCAATGAGGTATATGAGGTAATATCTTAAAATCCCCCACTCTCCTCTATTTCATCCCCTTTGTGTTGGAAAAATGAATTTCAAAGATTTTCGGGGAGAAAAGGAATACATGTACATTAATTGGGAAATACATTTATTTTCCACAATAAGGGGAAGAAGAAAAATTTATGACATACGAAGGGAAGGGGGATTGTTAAGTTTTAACTAACCTGAGCTCCGATCATGAGTTTAGATTCCCTCTCCGATAGATGTCTTTGCTCCATCAACCTCTGGAGCTGGAGATCCTCCTCACACGTGACCACCACGATCTTGTGCATGTAGGGGACCATCACCCCGGCCTCGAACAGCAGGGGCAGATCCATGATGATGAACTGGTAGCCAGAAAAAGCGCATTTTACCGCCTACAAAAGTACCAAAGTAAAAACTTATAAATTGGAAAACCTGGGATTTTTTTTTGGGGGGGGGGGATCACTATGATTAATAGAAACTTTAAAATAAGAATTATTAGATGGGATTTTAGAACTAAAACAGGATATCGACCGATAAAAATAGTTATGGATCACAAAGCAAATAAAAAAGTTAGGTATTTCTGCAATTTTTCTTGGAAAAATCCCTCAGTTTAAAAAAAAAAAAAAATTTAAATATGTATTTGACCGGCCCACCTCCCAGCACATTTCTCTGTAGATTTCAGGGTGTGTTATTCTATTCAGCTTTTGCCGCTGATTCTCATCCTGTAGAGAGAAAAAATAGATGTTTTTTATTATTTAAACAATTTTGGTTGAAAAGGCGTGAACGTGATCAAATCGAACCTCGTCTTGTAAAAGAAAAAGTTAATTAGTTACTTAGAAACAATTTTAGTTAAAAAGGCGAAATGTTCCCTACCGTGAATTATTTTATAAAAATACGAATAAATAATTAAATCGGAAGGATATTGGACATCAAATTTTATTTCACCATATTTTGATACTTTTAACCTGTAAATTTATTTAATTTCCTGTAAAAACCATTTATTTTCCCTCCCAAAAAATATTCCCCCCTCCCCCATTCAGCAAATGACTGCCCTAAAACATCCTAATCTTAAGGGAAAATGATTTCATATTAGAGGCAGGGTTGGGGTAAATATTTATTTTCAAGAAAAAATGTATATACCGAGCCCCGTTACAATGCACTGCAGAATGCAGGGGTGTATACTTTTCAAAATTACCCCCTGGGAAAGGAAAACTTGATTTTTGATAATTCGGGGGAGGGGGTAAAAAATGGGTAAAGCAAGTTTTGTTATTCTTTTTAAAAGTTTTCACCCGAACAGAAAAATTATTTTCTAAAAAGGGGGAGGGGGAATGTCACAATACTACAATTGAAAACAAAATGGCGATATGAAATTAAAAAAATGCACTAAGAAATAAATCTTTCACGCAGGAAAAAAGTAACAAAGAAAAGAAAAAGACTTGCCTCGAATATAATGGTTCTAAGAGCTGCTCGGTTTAATTCACCGTTGTCATGGAATACACAGCTCCCAAACTCATCCCTGGAATAAAGTGATCATGGAATACACAGCTCCCAAACTCATCCCTGGAATAAAGTGATCATGGAATACACAGCTCCCAAACTCATCCCTAGAATGAAGTGATCATGAAATACACAGCTCCTAAACTTATCACTGAAAAAGGGTGCTAAAACTAAAGCAGAAAATTATAGGCCGGTCTCTCTAACTTCAATACCTTGTAAAATGTTTGAATCTATTATCAAGGACCAATTAATAAATCATCTTCTGGACAATCACCTGATAAAAAATACTCAGCATGGATTTCTCAGCAATAAATCTGTTACCACAAATCTCTTAGAATTCCTTGAAAAAATTATTGAGATGTTTGATAATAACAAGCCTCTAGATATAATATACCTGGACTTCGCCAAAGCTTTTGATAAAGTGCCGAAACAAAGACTAATTAAAAAGTTAGAGGCCCATGGAGTTAAAGGAAATGTACTCAAGTGGATCCAAAACTGGCTCACTGGAAGAAAACAACGAATTGTTCCAAATGGTAAAAGCTCAGACTGGTGCGATGTTAAATCAGGTGTACCTCAGGGGTCGGTTCTTGGCCCACTTGCATTCATTGTTTTTATCAATGATATTGATGGTTGCACGGATAACTTATCCGTGCAACCATCAATATCATTGATAAAAGATAACCGTATGATAATTAGTAAATTTGCCGACGACACAAAACAGAGTCATCAACAGGAAGATCATCATCATATTCAGGAAGCACTTGATAAACTGGTGGTCTGGGCAGACACTTGGGGCATGGCTTTCAACACAGCCAAGTGCAAGGTTCTTCACATAGGGAGAAACAACACTGAACATGTCTACAACATGAGGGGGGCTGATCTCACAGTTGTTGATCATGAAACTGATCTTGGAATCATTACCCAAAAAAAATTGCGACCTGGACTACAATGTAAAGAGGCAGCAAAAAAAAAGCCAGAATTGTTCTTGGCCAGATCACACGGGCTTTCACCTATAGAGACAGGCATATTTTTGTGAGACTTATTTAAAACATTTGAAACATTTGAAACATTTGAAACATATGAAACATTTGAAACATTTGAAACATTTGAAACATTTGAAACATTTGAAACATTTGAAACATTTGAAACATTTGAAACATTTGAAATATTTGAAACATTTGAAACATTTGAAACATAAACCTAAACTATACTACGGTGGTAGGCAATTATATCAATATAATAAAGACGACTTTTCATTTAAGTTTTAATTGTTAACAAGCTTTTCTCGAATTACGATTTAACCAGCAATTAAAGAGAACATTTTTTAATTAACAGCTTCTCTTTGTTTCCATGCTTTTGTGTATCCATGCTTTATAAGTTTGATATCAATCAAAATTTAAATCGAAAGTCGTCTTAACTATATCGATAAAATCGCCTACCACCGTATGAAAAACGATCTTTTCACTCTAAATGGGGTGTAAAGCCACTTGGAGTGTTGAGTTTAGAGTGTGAATCAATGTGAAGTATGGAGTGTAAAACCATGTGGAGTATTGAGTTTGAGTTAAGACTAGGGTTTGCAGCGAAAATGCGAAAATTTTCATTCGCATTTCGCAAACTTTTTCGCGAAATTTCGCACTTTATCGCGAAAATGAATGACGCGAAAAAAGCAAAACAAAACGAAAACCATAGGCTTTTATTTGCATTTATTTTTAAAATTCCGAGTTTTTTCGTGAAATTTTCACATTTTTCGCGAACTTTATCACTTCTTATTTCGCGAAAATTTCGTATTTTTCGCGAAACATATTAAAGCGAAATTTCGCGAAAAAACGAAAAATTTCACGAAAATTATTTTCACGAGGAAAATGCGAAATTTTCGCGAAACAATTTTTTCTTTTTGCTGAAAACCCTAGTTTAGAGTGAGAATCTATGTCGAGTGTAAAACCACATGGAGTGTTGAGTTCAGAGTGTGAACTCATTTGGAGTGTTAAGTTTAAAGTGTGAAGCTATGTGAAGCGTTGAGTTTAGAATGTGAAACCATGTGGATTGTGGAGTGTGGAGTAAGAGTGTGAAACTATAGAAGTTTAAAGTGTAAAACTATATTGTGTTGAATTTAGTGTTTAAAACCATGTGAATTGTGGAGTTTTGAGTTTAGAGTGTGAAACCATGTGGAGTGTTGAGTTTATAGTTTGAAACTATGTGGAGTGTTGAGTTTATAGTTTGAAACTATGTGGAGTGTTAAGTGTGAAACCATGACCTCGATGCTCTAGAATTATATTTACACAACCTTTGTTTTTTATAATTAGAACTCATCAACCATGAATACTTTACACTGATTACATTGAAGAGGATAGAAGAGGGGGTATAGGGAAGGGGAGGGGGGATTGAGTACTCAAAAAAACCTTCTACTTTGACTAAAAATGACAAATATCCTTACTTAAAATAATGTTTTTGAAACTCCCAAAAATGGCTATTATATTACAAAATAAATTGATGAATTTTTTCCTTTTAACCAAATATTCAAACTTTAAAGGATGTTTTACTTTGTATAAGAACACACACACCCACTTTTAATGAGTAACACACAATAAGATTATATAATTTGGTTTGGGAAGGGAATCAACACTTGCTTGAGCTATATTATTGGTAACTAGATTTTAGAAAATTATGAGAAACAATTTCTTTTATATGGGACTGGGGCCGGGGGGGGTGAAAATTCGTCATTGCACCCCCCTTTCAGAAGAAAGGGGGGTGCGCCTGCACCCTTGCACCCCCCCCCCCTGGTTACGGGCCTGTAATGTTTGTATTAGCTACGGGTGGGATGTGGGGGCGAAGTTATGAGTTTCTGGCCCAAATATTAAATCTTTAAATATGTGAGGTCAGGCTTAGTGAAAATTGAGTTATAATTGGGTCTCGGGAAACGAGGCGGCTTACGATATTTTCACGAGGGCGGGAGATTTTTGTTAATCTCCCGCCCCCCTTCCCCGTCTTGAGAAATCCCCCCTCCCCCTTGAATTTGTAACGGTATTTTGGTCACTTTCATGTCAAAATGGAAATGTGGGAATTCCAACTTTAAAAATTTTTCCTGGAAGAACAAACTATTTATAAATGATATATAAATTCTTAAGATGTGTTAAGTTGTTTTGGAGTTCTTTAGAAACCCCCTCTCCCCCTCCTAAAGTTTTTTGCTTTACACCTTTCGAAACTGAAGAATACAGACAGCAAGAAGGCTTTAATTTTGAGGCTGTTCATTTTTTCTTTAAATGCAATTTCATAATGATAATTAATGTTTAGGCTTCTTCATATTTTTTTCATTTCGAAGCTATTGATCTTAATTTACAGGGTTACCCGCAAAGGATGAGACTGCAAAGACGACTTGAACCTCCCAAGGTTGAATAAAATCTTTTGTCTGAAAAATATTCTTTCAATTTCTTATTTCATTATCTTCCAGAGAAAGCAACAAGTTTACAGCCACAGGAAACCTTTAACGTAAGAAACATGCAGTATTAATTTCGTACCGTACAATCGTCTCTGAAATCTCATCCTTATGTGGGTAACCCTGTATGTAAAGCATTTACAGAAATGTCTTTTAGTACAGGGTTACCCACAAAGGATGGGACTTCAATAACGACCATAAACTCGTTAAATATGTTGGTATAAAAGTGAAATTAAAATGATTCGGCAATAAAACAGAGTGTACAGTAATAACCATGATTTCTGAGATAGGAAGACGACTTTTAGACTCAAGTTATAACTTTAAAAGGTCCAAAGTGCATGGAACACGGCAATTTATAGGTTATTGTAACTATAAACCAACCCATTTCACTAAATTAGTGATTTAATCAGTGTTTAGTAAAACTATTTGCTTTGCAACAACATCAAATTCACTTAATGCTAAACTGTCGTCTTCCTTTTCTATTGTATTCTGGTTATGACTGGAGGAAAACGAACTAAGTAAGTTTTGTACACTGTAAAGTCGTCTCTGAAGTCTCATTTATTTTGGATAAATCTGTATTTCTAATATGAAAATCAAACAACAGTGCTCATTTGTACTTTGAAATAATGAATCTTGATGTTTATGAGGATAATTATCTTTATGCAGGGTTACACACAATGTATTTTAAAAAAGATCTGAAACCCTTAAAATATGAGGATTCAAAGGTTATGATATTTTTATGGCTTATCATATTGATTTGACAAAGAAAGAAAAAAGTTTACAGCTGCTAGAATCATGAATATCAGGAAACCGTATAAATTCCGTACAGTCGTCTCTGAATGCCTTTTGTGGGTAACCCTGTATGTAAAGCATTTACAGAAATGTCTTTTAGTACAGGGTTACCCACAAAGGATGGGACTTCAATAACGACCATGTGCATGGAACACGGCAATTTATAGGTTATTGTAACTATAAACCAACCCATTTCACTAAATTAGTGATTTAATCAGTGTTTAGTAAAACTATTTGCTTTGCAACAACATCAAATTCACTTAATGCTAAACTGTCGTCTTCCTTTTCTATTGTATTCTGGTTATGACTGAAGGAAAACGAACTAAGTAAGTTTTGTACACTGTAAAGTCGTCTCTGAAGTCTCATTTATTTTGGATAACTCTGTATTTCTAATATGAAAATCAAACAACAGTGCTCATTTGTACTTTGAAATAATGAATCTTGATGTTTATGAGGATAATTATCTTTATGCAGGGTTACACACAATGTATTTTAAAAAAGATCTGAAACCCTTAAAATATGAGGATTCAAAGGTTATGATATTTTTATGGCTTATCATATTGATTTGACAAAGAAAGAAAAACGTTTACAGCTGCTAGAATCATGAATATCAGGAAACCGTATAAATTCCGTACAGTTGTCTCTGAATGCCTTTTGTGGGTAACCCTGTATTTTGATCTAAGTGAAGATACAATGAAAACGTTTCATATTTCTATCCCTTCAAGTCCACAGAAATACAGAACAGGATTTCCAACAAAGGATGTGATTTTATAGACGACTGTACCGAATTTACTGAGTTCTTTTATCATGATTCAATTGAATCACTTATATACTATAACACCGTACGTTATTCACAACAATGTTCATTAAACAACAAAACCTCTGAATAAAATATAAAAGCTGTTCCATATATATTATATCAATACACAAATAATATTGTATGTAAAATTCGATAGTCTCTATTAATTGCATGCTATGCAATTCTTTCAGGCAATTTTTGACAAATATCAGTTTTACTTTTGACAAATATTAGCATATGTTTAACACCAATTTTGCAAGGGCTTTTCAACAAAAAAATTTGAGATCCGTAGTTTAATCATATCTTTTTCGAAAAAATGTATATTAAGCGAACTAAGCAAATATTACGAATTTACTTGAATTTTTATCCAGATAAAAACAGTGAAGATGAAATATCTCGGCAGTAATGTCAAGGGCTCATTTTTTAATATTTACAAGGTGTTCCATGAAACATGACATTTGGGATTAAACTTGAACATCGTCTTTGATATTAAAAGTAATTTGCGGCATTGATTCGTGAACCTAATTTTTAATATACGGTGGCAAGCGAATATAGCAATATGTAAAATGAAGACGACTTTCGATTTCAATTTTGAATTATATCAAGCAGTAAAACAGCCTGGAAACACAAAAATATGGAAACAAAGAGAAGCTGTCAACTAAAAAAGCTTCTCTTTTATTGCTTGTAAACTTGTAATTCGAAAAAAGCTTGTTAACAATTGAAACTTCAATAAAAAGTGGTATTTATTATATTGATATAAAAGTCTACCACCGTTGATTCTTGAAACAACAGTCACAAAAATTCCGCTTATTCTATGCATTTCCAAAACGTGGTTTGCCATTTTTGTGCTTTGTACATTTTGTTTAATTGGATTAAAAAAAACTTGATCAATACTTAATTAATGTTAATATATAATATATTGGTCTTACTTTGTTTAAGATATTAAGAACTTTGATAAGGTTTTCATTCTTCTAGTTTATTATAGCCTGCGGGATTCCATAATGTGGTCTACCGGTTTTGCATCTTCAAAATTGACAGAGATATTAAGAAATCTGTCCAGATTCCATATAATTAAATTACCCGTTTAAATCGTTTAAATCTCTGTCAATGTTAAAGATACAAACAAGGCAGACCACGAATTGGAAAGCTCATATAAGCCGTTAATCTTTATTTTGATACACACTTTGTCATGAATAATAATTCTGTAAAAAAATAAAGACGATTTTACCGTCGTCTCTAAATTCCCGAGTTTATTGGGACACCCTGTATCATAAAAAAAGAAGAGGAAAACAGTACAAAAAGCATTTATTAAAACAAATAAAAACTAACAACGAGGTATAAAATAAAAAACAATACTAGCTATATAAATACTTTATATAGACTTAACTAGACTAATTCCCAAATTTATATCAGCATTCATCTCCATTGAGGGGGCATTACAATATTTATGATCACAATTTATTAGATACAGTTAGTCAAAGCTATACTCTATGTTAGAGAAGGTACAAGTCAATATCGTCTTTATATAGGTCTCGAGGTCCCTTCCCAAATAAGTCTCTGTCCTGTGAATGTCACATACAAATATTAATCCTGGAACCATATTTTAGGATTAGATTCCACGGATGCCAAAATCCTGTGAATGAATCGATTATCGATTTACCACCGATAATTGATTAATCTTAGGTGCAATTGATTGTCAAAGCTATGGTTCAAATCGAGATTCTTTCGAGGCCGGTTAACCCTGCGATCAGGTTGACCGGTTGATGAGCTTGGGGTCGATTTAGAACATGGATCCGCACTTGTTCTTGTGGCAGTCCTTGGGGGAGTTGAAGGTCTTCATCAGCTTGCTGTACTTAGAGGGAACATAAGCCTCAGCAGCGCTAAACAAACAGATGAATTATTATTTTGAATATTTTTCCCAAAAAAATGTTATTATGTTTTTATCCTATAGTCTTTAAAACCTTGTTCTGTTCCATCCTGTTTTTTTGTTATCCTTATGTTTCCTATCTATCTATTTATATACAGGGTGTCCCAAAAAACATGGGAATTCAGTGACGAATTCGATATCGTCTTTTCAAATAATTTATACACTTAATACTTAAATTGGGCCAACAATGTTTATGATTGAACTCTAGTGCTACAGTTTTAGTATAGTTTAGGGCATTTTAATTTTAAAACCGGATTAAAGAGAAAAGGCTCAAGTTCTAAAACTGAAAGTATAATAAAAAGTTTTCCCCCATTTAAAAACATCTGGTGAATTAAATCTTCTGCTTGGCTCAGAGTAGCTGAATTGTAGCAACAGATGAAAGTTGAATAGAGTTAAGAGCTTGAAACATTTGAAACATTTGAAATATTTGAAACATTTATAACATTTGAAACATTTGAAACATTTCAAACATTTGAAACATTTGAAACATTTAAAACATTTGAAACNAGGAAGGGGCAGGAGCAGAATAGGAAGGGGCAGGAGCAGAGTAGGAAGGAGCAGGAGCAGAGTAGGAAGGGGCAGCAGGAGCAGAATAGGAATGAGTTGGAGCAGAATAAGAAGGGGGTTACATGCTGTGGATAGTTAAACCTATCTAGCATAAAACTAGCACGTGTATTAAAACCCATTTCTAGAACTCGAGTTTTTTTTTGGGTTTTCTCTGTATCGTCTATGAAAACGTTTGTTTGTTCAAGGTTGTAAAAAAAACCTTTCTGAATTTGTCTCGTTTTGGGTAAAATTTAGGGACGTATAAAATATTTTATGAGCTCATAATTTAGAAAGTTACACATTTGTGTTTCAATCAAAGACCTTACTTTTTCTTCAATATATATATATATTTATATATAATACAAGAAGACCTGAGATTACATCTTAAAGAACCGAACTTTTGGCTGAAAAATGCTAATTAGTTTATTACCTTACAAAACCGAAACTTGACCTATATTTACTCTCTTTTCATTCTTCATGTTCTCATCAATCAAAATGAAGATAATGTTTTCAAAGAATTTGAATGATTTGTGAGAATCCTGTTAAACTTGGTTTCCTTGGTTCAGGAGAAAGCGGAATCTTGAATTCTTGCTCCCAGCTCAAACCTATACCCTGAGCTGTGTAAGCTTAAACCTATACCTTGAGAAACAAGGTCAGATACACAACACAACCCCAGATACCAGGACAGACAGAGGAGGGGGGGGGGTTAGGAATGAATATACTTAAAACATTAGATTTTATACATCGTTAATATATATATATATAAATCAATAGGGGGTTACCGTGTCCCTGAATGTATTTAGCTCTGGTTCGCGAACTAATTAAAAGATTATCTATGTTGAACTCCTAGTGGGATATAATCTGCAGCACGAGGCCTAAGCTAAACTTGTTAACTTTAATTAGGTACTAGGGTACACGGTGTTTTACTCAGCGGGGGCATGGGGGAGGGGGGGGGATAAAGTAATGAAGAGCTAGGGAAAATCTATTGGTTTTCAAGTTCACGATACCTTTTTTGTTTTCGTTAAAGTCTCTGATAAAAAAATTAACTAATTTTTCGTGGATTTTATCACCACGGAAGAGGGACTTTTAGTTTTGTCTTAAATACTTTTTTAATGTAAACATTTTTTTTTTCGATTTTTCGACAAGCTAATTAAAGCAAATCATTTGATGATGAAAAATCTCGTGTAAGTGTATCAAAGGATTGCTAATAATGGTATTTAATGCATATCGAGGACTTGGCTTTTGCATGCATATAGGAGGCTCATATTATAATGCATGCATGCAGGGTATGCACGAGTGATATCGCAGGATAAACAAAGGGGGAGGGGGGGGGATAAGAGAAAATAATAGGAAGAAGTTGACACAAGGACAAATTCCTTGAAGTTTTGTCTCCTCTGGTCTTCTTAGTTTTCTTGGTTTTCTGACCGAAGAATCCTACTTGGCAACTTTCTCCTGCTGTAAGGTCGACGNAGGAGAGGGGAGGGGTAGGAACAAAGTCATATATTGAGCTGAATAGCTTGGGGTTCGATCCTAAATAATCAGCGGATGTAGGAGAAATGCATGAACTAATGAATGGTTGACCTTCATTCAACTTTTATTGTTTCCTTTTTCAAATCTTTAAACATTCCGTCTTACCCCAACTCTTTGCTTCAGTTTAATTTTTACGCGTAATTTCAAGTGACCCTGAATTTAGCCTGCTTATAAACAGTCTCGTCAAATTTTCAGACAGGGTTGACTTTGAAGTGTTGTACGCCCTAAGCTTAGATTTTACCGCTCTAACTCACTTATGCTTTTCTTTAGTCCTTTACATGTACATTTTAGCACTGTAAAGCACTTGTTGTTAGCTTTAAATTTTTAGAAGTAATTGGCAAAATTCTCAACGATTTTTGCTTTTTGCTTTAAATCACAGTGACGTAAACTTACAGGATTTTATCGTTTTATCTTTAAAAGTGTTGAATTCTTACAGTTTCCATCATTGTCCCAGAGATAGAAAAAAAAACATCTTTGGTGAGAAAACAATTTAAATTTAAGCGTTCAGTCCCTTAAAATGGTAGCTACAGATTTTTTCTATCTCTTAATCTTTTCTATTTGTTTCTTTAATTTTTTAATAGAACCTAAATTTATTTTAGTCTTTTATCTACCTATATACAGGGTTGAAAACAATTATAAGACTTCATAGACGACTGTACGGAGATTATTCATTTTTTTATTCTTAGTTCCTTTCAGCTCTATTCTTTTCTATCATTAGAAAAATTCAGTGCAAGTCACACAAAAAAGTTGTTTAAGTCTCATCTTTTGTTGGTACCCCTGTAAGTATCCCTATTAATTTACTCCTGCTCCAATCCTTTTTTATGTTAAAGTGATATTTTTCAAACAAACTTACGTGAAAACTTTCTTGGAGATTCCGGCATCAGAAATGATTCCTCCGATCTCGCAAGCAACCCTTTCCATACACTCCTCAGACTCCAGGACGGCCATGGTGATGTCTTGGATCCTCTCAACGATGGAGTTACCGGAAACCTCTGGAATTAACAAGATTAAAATCAATTCTCAGGGGTTGAAACTATGCTGCAGATAGAATTGCTGTAAACACAATTGATAGAAAATCAGTTTCTGTAAAATTAAGAATTAAATTAAATAATTTATTCTAGAAACTGCACTCAACATATCAAAGGTTTAAGCAATCATGTTTGCAGTCAAAAATTTATTTATATCATAATATTCTGTTCTTGCTCTAATAGAAATATTTTGTACTGTCATTATATATACTATATTATATTTACTAACATTATATTTATTGTACAGTACAGCCTGTATAATGTACAGGATGTCCCAGTAAACATGGGAATTCAATAACGAATTCGATATCGTCTTTTTTATGAATTAGCATTGTAATACCTGATTTCAAAAGACATAATATTATTATTTATTATTATTATTATTTATTTGTATATTATAATTTCTGTTTTTCCAAGTACAACCGTATGCAGTACATAAACAAACCAATTGTAAACATAGCATACGAAAATCTTACGAATTACAGCTTTCTCAGTCATGTATCACTATACTAAATCAAAGAATTATTTGAAAAGACGATATCGAATTCTTCACTGAATTTCCATGTTCATGGGACATCCTGTACATGTGATACACACCATATATAGTTATGTACCAAACCTTATTAAATACTAAAAATTGTTCCAAGCCCGACAATAAAATAAGGTTTTAAATAATAGAGAATTTGCTTGCAAATTTATTTGTACATTTAAAAGTGGCTAATTAGTAAATGACTAAAAGTACAAGGTCCCTGTTCAATGTTAAAATAATCTATGCACAAGAACAAGGTCAAAGTCAGTGGAACATAATAATTCAGAAACCAACCCACTGTAACATTTTCGATATCAAATGATTAATTTTTACAAATAATTACTTTTTACCAGAACTATTTTTAAGAGATTAAAACATTAGATTTTATACATCGTTAATATATATATATATAAATCAATAATATATATATATATATATATACATAACAATCCAATATTAAACCAAATATTCATACATGAATAGATATGTAACACTACAACCTATGGTTCATGGTTTATAGTTTAAAAAGTGAAATTTTCAAAATTAAGATAAAATTCTTTTTAGAGTAGTATGAATATTTTTGAATAAATATTTTTATATTCAGAAATGTGGGTTATGTTAGCTGGTGAAATATTGGTTAGTAAATTGACTAAATTACCATCTAATTGATTGATTGATTTAAGATCAATTTACTGGGATATCCTCCTGACTTCATAGAGACCTTTGACTTAATAATTTGACCTGCTTGAACCAGAACTTTCAAATCCTTTCGAGTATTGTAATTTTTTTCCTTACCAGGGGGGGCTAAAAATCTCCTGAAACGCAGAGATTTCACTGGTCCAGGGGGGTCTTAGCCCCCATAGTCCCCCCCTTGAGAACGGCTCTGAATGTTATGATTATGTATCTAAATAAAACGGACCTAATTTTTTAAACGATGTTTTGTCGTGGACTGCAGTAAGACAGGATATACAGAAAATTAGAGAGAAATCTAATCCAAAAGAAAAACCGCCAAATGTCTGAAGATTTGAATAATGGGTCGAAACCGTGGGAGGGGTGGGGGGGATACAACTTTCACTCCTTGAAACATCCATCTATCTATCTATCTATCCAACTAGTTTCTGAATCAGGTTTGACCCAACCTTGACTCAGGGTATAAAGTGAATCCTAGGATAGAAATATGTCCTGGAGCTTCTTAAAGGAACTATAGGATAGAATTAGGTCCCGGAGCTTCTTAAAGGGACTGTAAGATATAATTAGGTCCCGGTGCTTCTGAAGGGGCTTCTAGGACAGAATTAGGTCCCGGAGCTTCTTAAAGGGACTGTAGGATAGAATTAGGTCCCGGAGCTTCTTAAAGGGACTGTAGGCCTAATTTCATGTGACCCTCCATAACAGTGTGGCATGTTCGATTCACCATAGTACCAGCTTGAAACAATTGTCTGAATAACGAGGAAAATATCCGTAATTTCTAGCTAAAACTTTATCAAGACAGGGTTAAAGGAATGTAGCAGTAATGTAGCACCAGGAGAAATCCCGGGAAACGTTTTAGCATGGTTCCGAGATATTAGGAGTAAAAGCTTTATTTCCGGAATTGAGTATTTAACTGCGCCTGAACCTTCATGTTTCCGGTTTAAAACCAGGGTTTAAACCCCCATTAAACTTTCACTTAAATCTTGAGGAAGGTTAAATTATTCTTAGATATAACCCCATTCAACCAGATACACTGACCATATTCTTTAATGTCCCAGTTTAATGTTGGTATGATAAAACATTCGTAGAATGAATGTATTGTTTACACCCCTGTAGGTTTGCATAAATAATTAGGTTCAGAGTAGGTTTAGATTTCAATTAAGATGCCCCCTTTAGGATTGAAATGCAATAAATTACGATGTCCAAATTGTACATAAATATTATGTACAAAGTTGGAGCAATGATCAATAAAATGGATGTTATACATAAAAATATGCTTGGTGTAAAACTATAAAGATGAAAGGAAGAAAATGCTTGAGGGCCGGGTGTTGGGTATAGGTCGAGTTATACATTATAAATCATATATTTTATGCTTCTTGTTCTCAACCTCTTAAATCAACTAAATTAAGGACTAGGTTAGAAGGAAGTAATCCCATTATATTTGAGTTCATGTATTGTATATATCTATTTGCATTATTATGTTACACAATATACATCTATATAATAGACCCGTGTATGCTGTATCTTGTATATATGTCAAATACATAATATATGTATCATGTGCACATATAGATTTAAATATAAAAAGTTAGATAAAAGTAAAAGAATAAGTGTTATGAGCAGAATTTGTACTTTAGAATAAGTTTTCTACTAATAATTTGAAGACATAATTTGAAGTTATGATTTAAACCTTTTTGCTTTAGATATTTAAAAAGTTTGAATTCTAAGATAAGTAAAAGAATGTTTTAAATGTCGGAATGAATACACGTGTCCATTAGATTCCAACAATTTTTAATTTTAATTGAAAATAGATACATACCAGATCTGATAACGAATCCTATGCATCACATTATTTTTGTGATACTAATACCATTTTGTGATAAATAGGGCTAGTGTGTGATGCACGATGCATAATCTTGGTTTTTGATGCAGATAATTTACATTTGATGCATGTATTTAATTAAAAATAAAACATATATGTGACATACCATAAGTTTGTAATGCATTGCTACATGATGCATATCACATGTTTGTGATGCATTATAAACAAATTATTTTAATATGCATCATATATGCATGTGTGTAAGTGAGTATTTTAAGATAAAGTACTTTGTTTTGTCATGTGTTGTTAAGAAATACAGCACACCGGACTAACCAGAGTGAGAACCATTCGGTTTCTTCTATTTGAAAACAGACGCGTTTTGGCCGATAATTCAACAACCTTTAAACTTAAGGATTTGTTTGTTTTTTCTTTTTCATTAACAAATTTTGTGCCGACAAAAAAGTACTAAAAAATGGGCCAGCAAATTATGTTTAAGGGGTCAAATTGAGATCGAATCTCAGGCCTTTTTGGAATATTGACAGAACCGTTAAATCCACGTGACAGAGCTAATTAAGATTTCTTTTCTATTAATTGTATAAATTACAGCTGTAATTGCATAATTATCTGTATTTTGTATATGTACCTAAAATATGTATATGTACGACCTACGTGTACGCTTCATATATATGTTGTTGAGAACCCTTCAAAATAAAAAGTTTGAAAACTGCAAATTTGTGAAGGGCTCTCTTTGATAAACCAAAGTTTCAATTATAAACTGAACTGGAGCGGAACTTTATTTAAAAATTAGATAAATGAGACTTTGATTTATTTTTTAATTTACATAATTTTCACTTTTCATCGCAAATTTTTCTAATTTATAGTGCCAAATCAGATTTTTCTTAAATAATGGAGCTGTGAAAACTATGTAGCTCACAGGATGTCTCAACAAGTAATCATGCATTGCAGAGTTGTGACACCTTGTAATAAAAATGTATTTGTTTGTGTAACTCACCCTCCTCAGCTCCTCTCTTCCTTCTGCCGTTGGTAACGGGAACAACAGTGGTGCTGGGGAAAAGGAGGAAAAGTCCGAGAACGATGACAATGGGGACCCAGACCCAGCCAAGTCCGAATCCAAGGAAGGGTCCTGTATCAGTAGTACCATAAGGCGCAGGAGCATAAGATTCGGGGGCGGTGTATCCGGTGTCATATCCAGCATCATATCCTCCGGCGGAGGGGGCATATCCAGCTCCAGAGTCATAGGCAGGTTGCTCATAACCAGAAGCAGGTGCTGAGTATCCAGCTGCTGGTTCTTGGTATCCTGATGAAGGTGCTGGGGCAGCAGCTGCGGAGTGATCGTGATGATGTCCTCCGGCTCCGTCAGGGCGGGCCAGGGTAGTTCCAACGCATAGGGCAATAACTAAGTACTTCATTGTGTGCTGTGTTTATGTTTGTGCAAAACTATCTGTGTATTTATCTGAAATATGTGAGAGATTAAAATATGGTAGATGGGTTTTCCTACCTTGATTTTCATGCACATCAACATAAGATCGTCTTCGCCGACGTACAGTGTTGAGGGATACATAGGTTGGGAAAAGCAGGGATAGACCAATTAGGGCAATGATTGGTATAATGATTGAAGTAAGGTCAAGACCTCCTAAACCTCCTCCTCCGGGGGCTCCATAACCAGAAGAAGGAGGTCCATAACCACTGGCTGGGGCATCATAGGATGCTTCAGGAGCTCCATAGGCAGGAGCAGGGGCAGAATAGGAAGGAGCAGGAGCAGAATAAGAGGGAGCAGGAGCAGAATAGGAGGGAGCAGGAGCAGAATAGGAAGGGGCAGGAGCAGAATAGGAAGGGGCAGGAGCAGAATAGGAAGGGGCAGGAGCAGAATAGGAAGGGGCAGGAGCAGAGTAGGAAGGAGCAGGAGCAGAGTAGGAAGGGGCAGCAGGAGCAGAATAGGAATGAGTTGGAGCAGAATAAGAAGGAGCAGGGGCAGAATAAGAAGGAGCAGGGACAGAATAAGAAGGAGCAGAGAATGATTCAACATGATTGTGGGATCCTCCATCCCGTCTTATGAAGCTTTCATAATCTTCATCATCTACATCTCTTTTAACAATATTCTCCCCATTCATAAAGGCAAGCTTGGAGTGCATTTTCGTTCAGTCTCTTTACCAGATTATTTACAATAAACCACTGAAAAATACAAATATTTCTTAATGCATGTTTCCGGGATGCCACCTTACCTTCGGTACCATCCATTGACCGGCGCCGTCGAACTGATGTCAAGGTGACGCTATTTGGGAAAAGAAGGCTAATACCAATCAGACCAAGAATGATTATAACGACTGGGGTGAAATCAAAGCCACCTCCAACATCTCCATTGTAAGAGGGCACTGCGGGAGCGCCATATCCTTGATTATCCCGCTCAGAAGGAAGCTCTTGTGCGAAAGCTAAAGCTATCCCACTGAGAAAGACAAAGTTCCAAAGCATTTTGCAAGAAGCAGTTCCTGTAACAGGCAAGAGCATTTGAATGCAGTATTAGAAAGTACATATGTATAGCCTGAAAGTATTGCTGCTAAAAAGTTTCAGAATTTTCCCACTTTCCAAAATTCCCCCGAATCAAACGTGCTTGAGTGACCTTATCAGCTTATCAGCTTGAGTATGCCAATTAAACATTAAAGGATGAGGAAGATGGGAAGTTAAGTAAACAGAGGCCGAATTAAAAAATTTTTGAGCTGGTTCTTAAATTTACGCCGCTGTTCAAATATGGCTGGTTCCACTTAAAAGTGTATTAAATTTTTCAAGATTTAAGCCGGCGCTCAATTGAAACCGGTTTTTGAAGGATTTGAAACGCGACTTAAATTCATTAAATTCGGACACTTTACTCATGAAACAGAGATAATAATTTGTAAGAAGTAATTATAGTGAGAGTGAATTTATTACAAAGGAATAAAAAGAGTGTAGAAAAAAAGGAAAAAGAATGAGTGACCAAGGGAAAGTGAACTTAAGAAAAAAAGGAAAATGAAAGGATTGAAAGTCAATCCGGGAAAGCAAAAAAGGTGGAAAGTGAATGAAAAGAAAAGAAAGAGTGAATAAGAGAAATTAAAATAAAGAATAGTTGAATTTAGGTGTGGTCAACTGAACTCTGATTTTGCATACAAACAATCGAACATACATAAAGTGCTAATAAATACATTGTTTTGCAATTTTGCCATTCGCTACATTCAAATATTTGCAAAATATTTAGCATTCTTTTCCCATATCCGGTCAGCGGCATGGTACCCACGCGTATATTTACAAATAAAGCATTCCTAAACTAAATCAAGGCGTTATATGCGTAATATTTGCACAATGCGTAACAAATGAGTAAACGATTTCTTTATCATGCAAACTTTGCGTAAAACTTACATTTGAAAAAGTCATGAACAATGAACAATGAACATATGTGGTATAACAGAAGTTTAAAAAATAAAAAAATAAAATTATAGTTAATCACGGACAGTTTCCTACATGTTATTTGCCAACATAATTTACGCAATAATTAATTAAAAGAAACATTCCAATCATAATTTTTCCAAAGAGACATGCAAAAAGCAGAACATTTGAAGACTAAATCATAATCAATATAACTAAACCTAATAAATAATGATAAAATGTGCAAGGGGGCAGGGGGGGTTTCCTAATTTCAAAAAATCGAAATTAAGCTACTAGAAGAAGAAGGGAAAACTTAGATTTTTATTAGATTGTTAAATGATTAAAAAATTTTAAATAAAAAAGTGTGTTTTTGGAATTTTGGAGTAATTGCGGGTTAGAGGGGGGGGGGGGAACAGTGAAGCAGCAACAGCGGGGGAAGGAGTGGGTATATCTCAAGAAATATATCTGAATTACGATCTAAGGACCTAGGACCCTGTCAAGTCAGAAAGTGGAAAGATTAAACGATTTCAAGAAAATGTTGCAACCTTTGCTGGACAGTGGACACCACTTAAATTAAAAAAAATTAATTTTGTTTAATATTCAAATTTAATGCGGCCTTGTACGGTTAAAAAATCTTTAATTATTTATTATAAACTTTTGTACAAAAGAACTGAACATTTGCCACAAACTCTAGTTTTCGAATCCTTTTATCTTTGCAAAATTACATTAAAGACATTTTCTTATGATTAAAATAGTTTATTCTGTGAGATCATGATTTAAATATAAGGTTGCGAACATTTTAGAAATAGGAAAATTGAGTTTAGTAGCGAGTAATCAGTTTCTCTCATAATGTATGCCATTAAATAACAGCAACCGAACTTTTTAAAGAGATTAGTGTCAGGTTTGTTCTCTCTCTCAATCTTTATAATTTTTAAAATCTTTAAAAACCAGAAACTCTATTTGAATTTGATAAGCGTGCATATATATTGGATGCGTGTTAAGAAAATGTTGATTGTAAACTTGAATGCACATGCAACCCCCCCCCCATCTACACTTTTACCTCACGGGGTGACTAATTAACCTCCCCCCCATCCCGACATTCTAACATGCATTGCCTATTAGCCCTACCCCCATTAAACATATATTACCCATTTGCCTCCCCCCCATTTCCTCCCCCACTGCATCTCTACGTTCAAGCTATGTGGGCATAGGATTAGATGTGTCTTGTAAGATTTGTATGATGATTGTAAATATTAAAAATAAACTTGCTATCCAAATCAATTCTTAAAGTCATTACAAAAGTTAAAGTAACGGTTTAAGAACATCATAATTGTAATACAACATAAAGAAAACAAAATATTAGAGTTTTTAAACATGAATCTAGTTTTTCAAGTTTTTACAATGAACAAATTAAAATGAAAGAAAACCAAAATTACTGTTCAAGAAATGTTTGTTTTTTGACAATAAATAAAGTCTGTGTAACCAACATTTTGCATGAAACAGGTGATCAGAATCCACCTCTAGAAATCCATTAACAAGCATTAAAAAAAAATAAGATGGTTTAATATTCAAATTATTGAATCTATTGATGAATCTTCTCTCCCCTGAAGCAAGGTATTGCCTAGCTGGGAAAATATAAAATATTTTCAGAAAAATTCACAGGACACTTAGCATATAATAAGCAACATGGGAAATAATGTAAATAAGGTGACAAGAAGGAATGGGGAGAGAAAGGGGGGGGGATTAAATATTTTAATTCTGTAGTACCCTTTAGTTATCAGTGGATGAGGATATGATTGATGAGTTTGACCTATTTGAACAATCTTAACACAAGATCTTGTTTGTTTATGTTGTAAAGCACTGGACTTTAAAAATCTTATCTTTATATATGTTTTAAGCGTGTAAATGAGTAAATTATGGTGCACGCGTGGTTTTTTCATAATTGGTTTTAAGCATACGAAAAATGTAGAAATGTGTTTTGATTTTTATATTTTATATTCATGTTTCTTTTACGTCTAATTTTCTAACTATGAACTCAATAACTGAGTATAGAATTTTCTTTAAGTATATTCAATGCGCGTCGAATTTTGGATCGCGCGCTACTTCTTCCTACTATGAATATATGTTATGTCGCTTCGGAGAACTGCACAGAACTGATACCTTAGCGAACATTTCTCCATGGTTTGAAAAATCCAGGTCACGAGGCGGTACAGAGGGACCTTATAGCGCACTCCTTCAAACCTCTCCTTGGGGCACACCAAAACCAGGGATACTGAAATACAGGGATACAAGGATACAGGGATACAGGGATACAGGGATACAGGGATACAGGGATACAGGGATACAGGAATACAGGGATACAGGGATACAGGGAGACAGGGATATACAGGAACACAGGGACACAGGAATAAAGGGATACAAGGATACAGGGATACAGGGATACAGGGATACAGGAATACAGGGATACAGGGATATACAGGAATACAGGGATACAGGGATATACAGGAATACAGGGACACAGGAATAAAGGGATACAG
The DNA here is from genome assembly GCF_000591075.1 of Eurytemora carolleeae. Classification (NCBI taxonomy): domain Eukaryota; kingdom Metazoa; phylum Arthropoda; class Copepoda; order Calanoida; family Temoridae; genus Eurytemora; species Eurytemora carolleeae. Next base: position 25,002 of record NW_019397009.1, on the reverse strand, counting down.
GGATACAGGGATAAAGGGATACAGGGATACAGGGATACAGGGATACAGGGATACAGGGATACAGGGATACGGGGATACGGGGATATACATAAATACAGGAATAAAGGGATACAGGGATACAGGGATACAGGAATACAGGGATACAGGGATATACAGGAATACAGGGATACAGGGATATACAGGAATACAGGGACACAGGAATAAAGGGATACAGGGATACAGGGATACAGGGATACAGGGATACAGGGATACAGGGATTCAGGTATACAGGGATACAGGGATACAGGGATACGGGGATATACATAAATACAGGGATACAGGGATACAGGGAGAGAGGGATACAGGGATGTAGGGAAACAGGGATACTGATTACTGATTACTGATTACAAAGGAACTGATTACTGATTACAAAACTATAAGGTTCTAATCCCTTCAAAACATTTTTGAATATTTTAAATTTCTAACATTTGATCTGACAGAATTTATAGTTCAAATTATCAAAGGTCTATACGAAATCAGGCTGCAAAGATAGAAAATTAGAGTTTTGAAAATATTTAGAATGATGAATTTAATGATCAAATTAACAAAGTAATAAAACTCTTATTAAATGAATTGAAAATTACATGATTAAAGAAAAGTGAAGGGCAATCAGACTGTACAACTTTTTTATCTTATTTATTAACCCTATCTCTGCTGGGGTACTTGAAAACCAGGATATACTGGGGGGGGGGGTAATTTTGCCCCCCCCCCCTCTAAATCCCATGTTTGATGTCCAAATATGACAAATGATACATCATTAGAAAGCTCTTGTGCTCTGCTTTTAGAATCTGCAAAAATTTGAAAAAAGTCTTCAGAACTTTAGAAGTCTTGGATTTGTCTTCTGTTTTAAGCAACTTGCACTTTTGAATCGTAAGCTATTTGATTTGACATTGAATTTTTAAATAAATTGTTTTCAAAAGTTAAAAAAAATACTTTTCTTTCCCTATATGAAACTCATTATTTTATGTTTCTTTACCTTAATTATTGATATTTTGGCAGCTAATTTTTACTCTTGCTTTCATTTTTAATCCATCCATCGGCCCTCCCCCTCCATCCATCGGGCTTCCCCCCACATCCACCGGACCTTCCCCCCCCCATCCCTGCATGGTTCAAATATGCATTTATTTACTGTGAGACTTTTATAAAGAATTAGGGACATGAAGAAATAATCTTAAAGTCTATTGAATAAAAGATTCTATTTGTAAAATTAATATTGTAATCATAAATTAAAATTCATCGCCCTGAAAACGTATCTGGACTTGCACTCCAGATTTAATTTAATCGCTTTACACCTAATCTTACAAAAAATGAAACCTCTTATTTTCGTGGATTTAGCAAGAAACGTATTAAACACATTATACAATGGTAATATTCTGTATTTTAACCTTTAAAACATATGTTCTGAAAAAGTGGTTCAAACAGTGGCTTAACCCTTCTTATGAAATATTCCAGAAACCAAGAAGGTTTGCAGTAAAGTCACACAGAACAATAGAATATAAGAACAAAGGAATTCTAGAACATGGAAACTGAGAAATATGGAAAAATTAAGAAACAAGGAAACCCTGGAACCTGTTTACACACAAGGAATCTAAGAACCTGTAACCCTGGAACCTGTTTACACACAAGGAATCTATAAGAACCTGGAACCCCCCGAAACTGTTTACAAACATGGAATCTAAGAAGCTGGAACCCCTGGAACCTAGGCACCTGAAAAACCCCGGAACCTGTTTACAAACATGGCATCTAGGAACTTGGAACCCCTGGAACCTGTTTACAAACATGGAACCTAGTTACCTGGAACAGCTGGAAACTGTTTAAAAACATAGAATCTAGGAACCTGGAAACCTGGAAACACTGAATGCTGTTTACAAACATGGAACCTGGGAACCTGAGTACACCGGAGCCTTGGAACCGGGAAACCCTGGAGCCTTGGAACCGGGAAACCCTAAACCTTTTTAGAAACATTAAACCGAGGAACATGGAAACCCAGAGACCTGTTGAGAAATATGGAACCTAGGAACCTGGAAACCCTGGATCTCAGGATAAATAGAAACTTTGAAACTTAGAAACATTATCATAGAAGTTTTTGAAACAAAACATAAAACAGGGGCTCAGGAAAAAAACAAAAATAAAAAACAGGATTCTAGGAAACAGAGAGTCCAGAAAACTGAAGAAATGAAGAACAGTAGCTCAGGAAACAGGAGAAATGAAGAACAGGTCCCCAGGAAACATCAAAAATGAAGAACAGGACCCCAGGAAACATGAAGAATGAATACCAAGACCCCAAGAAACAGGATGAATGAAGAACAGGACCCTAGGAAATATAAAGAATGAATAACATTACCCCAGGAAACAGGAGAAATGAAGGACAGGTCCCCAGGAAACATGAAGAATAAAGAACAGGATCCCAGGTAACATTAAGAATGAATAACAAGACCCCAGGAAACAGGAGAAATGAAGAACAGGACCCCAGGAAACAGGAAAAATGAAGGACAGGTACCCAGGAAATATGAAGAATAAAGAACAGAACCCCAGGAAACATTAAGAATGAATAACAAGACCCCAAGAAACAAGAGGAATGAAGAACAGGACCCCAGGAAACATGAAGAATGAATAACAAGACCCCAGGAAACAGGAGAAATGAAGAACAGGACCCCAGGAAACAAGAGAAATGAAGAACAGGTCCCCAGGAAACATGAAGAATGAGGAACAGGGCCCCAGGAAACATGAAGAATGAATAACAAGACCCCAAGAAAAAGAGGAATGACAAACAGGACCCCAGGAAACAGGAGAAATGAAGAACAGGACCCCAGAAAACATGAAGATCGAAGAACAGGACCCCGGAAAACAGGAGAAAAGAAGAACAGGACTCCAGGAAACAGGATAAATGAATTCAGGACCCCAGGAAACAAAAAGATGAAGAACAAGACCCCAGGAAACAGGAAAAATAAAGAACAGAACCCCAGGAACCAGAAATAGACCAAAATTAAAGAAGATAAATAGGAAGAATAAAACGTGTCCCCTGGAAAAGTCTTTATGTCTACAGGTCTGTAGTGTTTATGCCTGTTGTGTGCAGTTCAGACAAAAACAATCCTGTACATTTTTTAGACTTTTTTCATTTCCAGTTTCTCTGCTAAAGTGACTTGCGCAATTGGGAAACTTACAGAGGGTATCTTCCACATTAGATTAAGGTTTAAAGGGTACCGTTGTAAATCGGGTATTGCCATCTTTACATGAAGGGTCTCTTTAAATTACGCTTACAGTCCCTAAAAGTAACTATTAAAGGTCCATGATGAGAGTCATTTAAATTCAAAGATTCATTTATTGGATGATTTGCGCTCTTGTAAAGTTTCACTGTCCCTGAGAATTAATCTTAAATACATTCTGACCTAACTTTGGCCTTCATCCTTTTACATACCGGTTATACAGGTTCAAAAACATGTAGGTTTATAAACATACAGGTTTATAAACATACAGGTTTATAAACATACAGGTTCAAAAACATACAGCTTTATATTTATAGAGGTTCATAAACTTACAGGTTCATAAACTTACAGCTTTATAAACATACAGGTTCATAAACATACAGCTTTATATATAAAGTTTGTAAAAAGTTACGAAAAAGAAAGCGAAGATAAAGAGGGGAAAAATACCGGTTCGCGACAATGTTTAAAGTGAAAGTTTAAAACATCAATAAACTACTTGAGCATATTTGCAAACTATTGACAGAAACAATTAACACCCATTTTTGAAAACATTTTTGACAGAGGCGTATTCAGGGAGGGGGGCTATGGGGGCTATGGGAGCAGTTAAATCTATTGATTTCAGGGGGTTTTCAGTTCCCAACGGGTGCTGAGCCCCCCCCCCCTCTGGAAAGCACAAAAATTATTAAGACATCCCTGTAGCATTTTCTGTTGTAATGCTTATCACGATCTTTATTATCTATGTTATCAATATATGTCTTATCTATTTTAATGTTGCTCGGACCGGCTGATCCGGTCAGTTTAATTGACCTGTATATAAATAAATTTAGTACTACATGAATCTTCGTATTATACGGAGGAATATAGAGCCTTGAGTTTTGGCTAGAGATGGAGTCAGTGAGACTATAATTAGACTTTGAGTAGCGTAATCTCAGGACCTAGATTTATTACATCCCCTGGACAAATTCCTGATTTTTGACCGCCCTCACTCCAGCCTACAACATAATGACTCATTTGAAAGTTGAAACCTAGAAACATAAACTAAAATACCTTCGTATTAAAGTTAATCAAATTAGGGCTGAAGATACTTAAATGTGAAATTAAGGTTCAAATAATGGAAGAATTTAGGAATAGTCTAAACTAAAGACATTGAACAAGACAATGAAAATTAACTGAAATCTCTCATTTGACAAAAGACAAAGAGGAAATGTCTAAAGGCAGAAAGAGAAATAAAGTATCCTTAAAATTTACATGTAGTGAAAGGAAGACCTAAAAGTGAAAGGAAGGTCTAGCTGGAAGAGAAAGGAAAGCCGGAAAGCGAAATAAATGCCTGAGAGTAAAAGGAAGGCCTGAAAAATGAAAGGAATGTTTTGCTGAAAATAAAAGGAAGGCCTAAAAGTCAAAGAAAGGCTTGAAAGTGAAAGAAGGCTTGAAAGTGAAGGAGAGACTGAAAGTGAAAGGAAAGTCTAAAAGTTAAATGAAGACCTAAATGTGAAATGAAGGCCTGGAAGTGAAAAGAAAGCCTTAAAGTTAAAAGAAGGCTTGAAAGTGAAGGAAGGCTTGAAATTGAAAGGCAGGCCTGAAAGTGAAAGGAAGGCTTTAAAGTGAAAGGAATGCCTGAAAGTGAAAGGAATGCATGAAAGTGAAAGGAATGCCCTGAAAATGAAAGTAAGGTCTAGCTGAAAGTGAAAGAAAGTCCTGGAAGTAAAAGAAAAGTTTGAAAGTAAAAGGAAAGACTGAAAGTTAAAGGAAGGCCTACACATGAGATGAATGCATGAAAGTGAAAGGAATGCATGAAAGTGAAAGGAATGCCTGAAAGTGAAAGGAAGGCCTGAAAGTGAAAGGAATGCCTGAAAGTGAAAGGAAGGCTTGAAAGTGAAAGGAAGGCCTGAAAATGAAAGTAAGGTCTAGCTGAAAGTGAAAGAAAGTCCTGGAAGTAAAAGAAAAGTTTGAAAGTAAAAGGAAAGACTGAAAGTTAAAGGAAGGCCTACACATGAGATGAATGCATAAAGGTGAATGGAAGGCCTGAAAGTCAAAGGAAGGATTGGAAGTGAAGGAAAGCCTAAAAGTTAAAAGAAGGCTAGAAAGTGAAAGGAAGACCTGAAAATGAAAGAAAGGTCTAGCTGAAAGTAAAAGAAAGTACTGGAAGTGAAAGGAACGCTTGAAAGCAAAAGGAGAGACTGTAAGTAAAAGAAAGGCCGGAAAATGAAATAAATGGGTAAAGGTGAGTGAAAGGCCTGAAAGTGAAAGAAAGACCCTAATGTGAAAATAAGGCCTGAAAGTGAAAGCAGGCCTGAATTAGTGAAAGGAAGGCCTGAATTAGTGAAAGGAAGGCGTGAATGTGAAAGAAAGGCCTGAAAGTGAAAAGAAGGTCTGAAAGTGAAAAGAAGTCCTGATAGTAAAAGGAAGGACTGAAAGTGAAAGGAAGGCCCGCATGTTAAAGGAAGGTCTGAAAGTGGAAAGAAAGCCTTAGAGTGAAAAGATGGCCAAGCGTGAAAAGAATGCTTGAAAGTGAAAGGAAGTGCCTATCTACTACTCGCCTACTTGCCACCTGTATGGACAAAAATAGATACTAATCTTCTCTTGGTAGGAATGTTTTCTCGGCCTTATATTATTTGAATGACCTAACTTCGTTCTAAAAATCCTTGAATCTTTAGTGAATGCGGAGGGAGGTGGGGTGGGGAAGCCGGGAGGTATGCCGCTGGATAGGAGGGCAAGAATGTTGGACTATCCCACATATATTTGATATGCCTCAGTTAACTGGACCAGAGACGTAATTCCAAGTGACCATGTATTATTAGAGTGGCATGTCGGATTCTCTACAACACCACGGAAACAATGGAAACAATGTTTGTTGTGAATCAGACATGGAACTCTATAAATGGAGAATCAATTGAAATTTCGCCGACCATCTCTTCAAGATATTAAACGTATCTTATTATGTCCAGATGATATTTAATCTGCTGAATAATTGGTGAATTATATGACCTGACCGCAAATTATACCTCTAACTTTTAATCACATTGTTGTAGGATTCTCACGGTTAGAGCAAGAGAAATTAAACCAATTCACTTGTTTGCTAAATAGCATAATTTCTTTTACTACTATTATTATTATTATAATAAATTTTCTCGAAGGTCAAAAAGTAGTATGAATAACTTGGCACATGCCTAAATGAAGGATTATCATTGCAAAAAGAACAGAGAATAGAGGAGTTCCCATGTTCGTAATAGTTTCCTCAAATGGCCGCCATTGTTTTCTGGTTTAAATGCCGCGTAACATGTTTCACAAGTGGAGCCGGAGTTTGACCATGCAGCGCGGGGTTTACAACCTTGTATCTCAGCATCAACCCACAGTACGGTCAGGGGGAAAGTTTACAATGAATGAATAAATGAGGCACACACGTGTCCAGAGAGAAACGATTTTTGAACATGATCCCCAATATCTATGTCTTGTTGCCATGGGTTATATTGCAAATAATTTCTGAAAAATAAGATATTTGTTATTTTTGTTACTTTAAAAACTAAATTTTCTCACATACCTTATCGAACAAATTTTAAATGAAGGTGGTTTGAAAATTCAAGACAGGGTTCACATCAGATCGCCTCTCCCCCCTCGCTTGAGAGGCAATATCTAATATCATTATCTAGCATTGTATTCATTTGAATGGAAACCTTATCAATTAATAAAGCATTCTTTCTGTGAGACATGATTTTATGACATCTTTTAATTTTTCAGGATTAGAGCGTTTAGAGAATAATACTTGGCCTATTAACTAATAAGACAATAATATTCTTTAATTTAATAACTTTAGTTTCTGTTTTAAATTTTTGATTTATTTAACATCATCATTCCTCTGACATTAATTCTGACAATTGTCAGTTTTTGAAATCTGTACAATGTGTAAAAAGATTTGAGCAATTGTAATTTGAACGTTTTGCAATATAATATGTTTTGCAGAAAAAAATCAAATAATACAGTTTTCCCATACACCAGTACATTTTGACAGGGGCGGATACGGGGGGGGCGGCAGGACTTTCGCACCCCCTGAGATTTCAGAAGAGCTTCTCAATGCCACTTAAGGGAAAGAAAACCTAGTGCAAAACAGGAAAAATATCTATCTTAAAAAAAAAGAATTCTCGCCTGCGCCGCGTTTATTGCTTCCGAAATCTGGATTTTTTGTCCCCAAATAAATCTAGCCCCCCCCCCCTCACTTAAATCCTGTATCCGCCCCTGCATTTCGAAAATTCGTTTCACGCGCAGTTTCACCATTCCACTAAGAAGATGGCGTTCAGTTAAAGAAACAGAAGGAAATCCAGTAATAAAACAAAACTTTATTTTATGGGTAAAATAAGAATTTTATGAAAATAGACCTTACTATCATATTTCTGTCTCTAATTATGACAAATAATAAAACAAGACATTCATATATATGTTGCTTATGGCCGGCCAAACGGCTGGACCGAATGTGCGGACATTTTTTAAGCTAAAAAAATCCACGGGCAACGTGACATATAAATTGTAAGAATTAGTAGGATACCCAGTAGTCCAAAATCAAACCTTACTTCAGTACATAAGCTACAGGGTTACCCACAAAGGATGAGACCATGACAACCAAAAAATCTTCTAATTGATCGATCCGAGGTTGAATACGGGTTTCTGGCTTAAAAGGTTCTGAATGTATCATCCTTTGTAAATAACCCTGTATGTTAAAGTATCAGGAAAAGATTAAAGACTAGTTTTATTTAAAAAAAAAAAAAAAATTAAGTCATCATTGTACAATTTGTTCATTTTAAATCAAATGCGGAATGATAAAGGTGATATTGTTTTCTACCAGATATGGACTGCAGGCTCATCGTAACATTCACTTCGCAATTCAAGCCTTATTAGATAAGATTAGTTTAGGCTCTGCACGCTTTCGCAATCGCAGTTCATTAAATATGAAAGAAAGTAAAAATAAGTCTTGGACTCGAATTATATATTGACCCCTTCCTGTTAAGTCCTTTCCTTTTGCTTTTTTCCCTTTTTATTTTCCAATTTTCATTACCTAACCCTGCTTACCTTTTCTCCATGTTGTATTTCCTTTTTCTCTATTTACTTTCCATTTCTATTTCCCCTTTTTCTTTCCCATTATCAATCCCTTTTCCAAATTTTTAATTCCCCTTTCATCCTTTCCGTTCTCCTTACAACTTTTCCCTTCTCCATTCCCATTTCCATTTCTTCTTACTCACTTCCCTTTCTTCCTACTCACTTCCCTTTACATTTACTCTTTACCCTTTCCCTAATTTTCTCCCAAAAAATCCAAAATTTATGTTATGACGAAGTATTTGTCATAACATTATGCATTGGAAAATGCTTTAAAATAGAATAAAACTTGTCTAAAACCCAAAAATAGATAAAATTCATGGAATTTTATAATTTGGGCTGTAGATATTACTGTGGTCGGTCTGGACCTAACCAGGGCCGTAGATATAACTGATGGTCGGTCTGGACCTAACCAAGGCCGTAGATATAACTGTGGTCGGTCTGGATCTAACCAGGGCCGTAGATATAATTGTGGTCGGCCTGGATCTAACCAGGGCCGTAGATATAACTGTGGTCGGTCTGGACCTAACCAGGGCCGTAGATATAACTGTCGTCGGTCTGGACCTAACCAGGGCCGTAGATATAATTGTGGTCGGTCTGGACCTAACCAGGGTCGTAGATATAACTGATGGTCGGTCTGGACCTATAAACTAGGGCCGATTTAAATCCGTCACGTCCATCTAAAGTAAATTACGCGTTAAATATTATCTGTTTTCAATCATAACTCTTCTTATTGTAGAGCTAAACAGTAAAAAATATCTACCTCCTCCTTCTGTCTAGTTCAATGTGACGTGGTAATGCTGTTTCTCTCTAAACTTTCAGAGAACAAAATGTTATTGTGAAAGTATGGGATTGACAGCGGAGGGAAAACTAGTTTTTTATTCGTCATCATATTTTAAATTCTAGTTAGAATAATTTGGCTACATTAACTTATTAAATTAATAGAAGTAAAGGTAGAAGAATGCAAAGGGTAAGTAGGAAAATAAATATCAGTGTCAATGCAAAAATGCAAAAATATTGTAGTGTACTAAATGATTTGTTAAGCAAAAATAAAAATTGCAGGGATTCGATGCATTGTAGAAAACTGTTAAATAATTGGTGAAATTTGCATAAGAATTAGATTGTATATATTTTCTAATCTGTATCTCTGTTGTTCATAATCTGTATTCAGTGTTCTGTTTTATGCATCGACTGTGTTATGTATCTCTGTATCATGTGTCATTGTATCTTTTATCCCTGTATACCTGTTTCTTGTATCCTGTAGATAGTGTGTCCTGTACATAGTGTATCCTTTATCGTGTATCCCTGTATCTCTGTTTCCCTGTATCTCTGTTTCCCTGTATCTCTGTATCCCTTGATTCCTGTATCCATGTATCCCTGTATCCTTGTATCCCCTGTATTCCTGTATCCCTGTATCCCTGTATCCCTGTATCCCTGTATCCCTGTATCCCTGTATCCCTGTATCCCTGTATTCCTGTATCCCTGTATCCCTGTATACTCTGTATTCTAATTGATGAATTTATTAGAAATCTGAGCTCTCTGTCTGGATATGAGTTCCCATATCAGGGCAAAGGTGCCAAGGTGCCCGGGGAAGAAACACGAAAAAATCTTGTTTGAAAGTAAAAGTTCCAATTAAGACCAAAAATCTCTCCGAAAAGTAGAAGTTCCGATAATGACCTAAAAACTGTATATTTTCGCATCACAAGCATTAATTAAGAAATAATCTGTAAATTTTTCAGAATTTTGCATCATTTTCGATAACGAACCATATGTGTTGACAGAATTGATTTGAGGATTGAGAGAAACTTCAAAACTTTGAGTAGAAAAATCCTAGGCAAAATTTTCAGAATTATTGTCTTATTTGTGTACATANAAAATAGTTTGACTTCTGACTAATTTGAGAACATTAATTTTACAATGGTCTTGGCATCGTTTATGATTTACTCAGTTGGTCCATGTACACGGTACAGGGTTACCCACAAAGAATAAGACTGAAGAGACGATTGTACGAATTTTTTACTGTCTGTTTACTTATATTCACGATTTCCTGCTGCTGTAAACTTGTTTGTTTTTCGTCAAATCATTAATTACGCCATTAAATAACTCATCCTTGGTGGGTAACCCTGTATGGAAAACAGCTCAGAGCAAACATATTAAAAATAATAATAATTAAAACATGGGTCACTTGGGTCTGTCAAAGATATGAAGGAGAGATATAGTCAAATAGGTTTTATTCCTAATCTTGTGATCTTAATAGATTTAGTTGGTTAATTAGATTCATGCTTTTTGTAAAATTGTATTATATTTGAAACCTCGTATCTATTCTTTATCTAAAACAGGATTTGAAATTTTGAATTAATTAATGAAATTTTCTTTTACACCTCCATTAGTCCTACTTCTTTAATTTTTAATCTTCTCGTAATGTTTTCTTCCTTCTTTCGTTCTTTTGACATTCTGCAGCTTATTCTTCTCTTTCTATTTTCCCTTTCCTATTCTTCTCTGCCTCCTTCTTTTCATCATTATCTCCATTTCCCCTTTTCTTTCAAATTTTCCTCCTTCTCCTGGTTGGTTTGTTTCTCCTCTTAGTCTGGTTGAGAATATATATAAGGTTAACCTATCGCCTGGTGAAAGTATAGCCTGGAGCTGACCTAACCTGTCCTAGAGTTTAGACCTGTCCTGCTCCGTGTCTAGTTTAAATCTCTAGGATACAGATACCAGAGCATGGATGGATCAGACCAGAAACTATCCTACCTTGTAAATATACCAGAGCAGGGATGGATTAGAACCCTGTAAATATACCAGAGTAAGGATGGATTAGAACCCTGTAAATATACCAGAGTAAGGATGAATCATAACTCTGCTAATATCCCAGAGTAAGGATAGATCAGAATCCTGTAAATATACCAGAGTAAGGATGAATCATAACTCTGCTAATATCCCAGAGTAAGGATAGATCAGAATCCTGTAAATATACCAGAGTAAGGATGAATCATAACTCTGCTAATATCCCAGAGTAAGGATAGATCAGAATCCTGTAAATATACCAGAGTAAGGATGAATCATAACTCTGCTAATATCCCAGAGTAAGGATAGATCAGAATCCTGTAAATATACCAGAGTAAGGATGGATTAGAACCCTGTAAATATACCAGAGTAAGGATGAATCATAACTCTGCTAATATCCCGGAGTAAGGATAGATCAGAATCCTATTCAACATTCTTGAACAGAATCGATCTCACCCTGTAGATATGCATTCCTAGTCGCAGAGCTGGTAATATCTGATCTAAGTCAAGGATATTTATGTTCAAAGGATCAAAGTATAAATTTTCCTGAACTAATGACAAATTTCAGGGCGCGGGGTAATCTTTGAGGGGGGGGGGTCAGTCATAAATAAGAGTCTGCGTGGATACAGCGAGAGTCATTAAAACTAATCTTTAAATCTTATTCTTTGTGTGTAACCGCGTATAATACACATAAGGTTGCAAGGATTGCAGATCAAGTGCGTGTATAATGTAGACAAGTTTAACGTCTGTGTATTGGTAGAGAATTTACAGGTTTTCGTATATAGTTTTATTAAGCATATTTGCATTGGTAAATATTTGAATCTAAAATCCCCGAAAATATCTTTATGTTAAGGTTGGATATAAACCTTTTGCTAATATTTCTTTAAGTTCAGCAATAAAAACTTGCAAAAATGTATGCCGGGCCGGGTGATCTGAAAACTTGCAAAAATGTATGCCGGGCCGGGTGATCTGAAAACTTGCAAAAATGTATGCCAGGCCGGGTGATCTGATAAAATGAGCATCTTGTAAAAGAATCATGCAGCAACTGCCAGCTAAACGTGTTTCACAACAAACTTTCTATTCTAACGAAATGTTTAAGTTTTAACTTAATAAGCGTTGATCGGAGAAAGGGTAGAGTGCGTTGATGGTTTGCTTGATATATATTGTTTTACTTCTTTTCCTTCTGGTTTAAAATTATCTAAAATCACATTCTCAAACCCTTACTTTTTTTGAGATCCTTCATTTAATGAAATATCTAAAATAATGACATTTTGCTTCAATGCCAAGTGACATTCTTAACATTTTCATCGCTATAATTCATGTCCAGAGGTATTAATCTAAGGGCTGTAAGTAATTTCAAGCGACCCTTATTCATTTGCATGTCCGATTCACTTGATTCCTTTAGCAATGAGGAATATATCGGCGTTTTGCTATTTTGAAAAGTGTCTTGGGATTTCCAAAATTTTAATGATAGTTATAATATGAGAAAACGAGGTAATAATAAAAATAATGATAATAATAATAACANCTAGATTTTACAGTACAGTGATAGCCAGAAAATTTTGAAATAGAAAGACGACTTTTAGACTCTAGTTATGACTTGTCCAATGGGCATGGGATACAGACCCATTTCACTTTATAATTGATTTAATAAGTTTAAAGCTATATTGCTTAGTAACAACATCAAATGCATTGCAGTATTGCTATAATGTCGTCTGCCTATTCTACAGTTCTCTGGTTATCACTGTATATATTTTTGTTCTTATTATACAGATTTGTTTGTTTGTTTTGTAAACAATAAAAAAACCTAAATAGCCCATAAAAATTTATTTTATACCAAAAAGTGAAAATAAGTTAGATATTAAATCCAGTTTTTAGGACAGGCTTCTAGAAACTAGCTAGAAGTATAAATCTAGATTTAACAGTTTCAAACAACTGAAGTTTAATCTTTAGAAGTATAACTAAAGGCCTCAAGATATTGGTTTTCTAGAAAAAACATCGATAAACTGAAGTTTAATCTCTAGAGGCGTAGCTATATTTTCTAGGAAAGATTATAGAAACTAGAGTTAAATCATCAGATGTATAGCTATTGAATTTAAATTAAATTAAAGGCCTCGAGATCTAGCTTTTCCAGAATACAATCTAGAAAACTAGAGTTAAATCAGTAGTTGTATAGCTATACGTCTTATCCTAGATTTTCTAGAAACTGAAGTTTAATCTCTCTAGACGTATACCTAGGGCCTAGATCTAAATTCTAGAATAAAATCTAGGAATTGTAGTTTAATCTCTAGATCTATAGCTAGGATCTAGATCTAAATTCTAGAATAAAATCTAGGAATTGTAGTTTAATCTCTAGATATATAGCTAGGCATCTAATCCTAGATTCTCTAGAATAGACTCTAGAAATTGTATTTTAATCTCTGCTTCCGCCACATCTGCCAGGGTTCGCACTCCCAACCTAAAAAAAATTAAATTTATTAATAAAAAATATATATTTTACATAAATCTAGGCAGAAGGTCAAATTTATTCGACATTACTAGCATTACTTTGATACCTCGTAGCTTTATTGTTTTGATTTTACGCCTAAAAACAACATAATTACTTTGATACCTCGTAGCTTTATTGTTTTGATTTTACGCCTAAAAACAACTTAATCCGGATTCATCTAGTTTTCCTATTCTTTAAAGCTCTTCAATAAAAGAAGTTAACATTTAAAACAAAAAATAGTTTTATTTTACACAAAATTTACTTTAGTTTAACGTGATCATTTAAAGGGAGTGTTCGCGAAAAATGAAAGAGGGTATGGGCTTACGGCGAAAAATTATCGATGGTGATCGCTACTAAGCAATTATTTCTATCTGTTGCGTCTATAAGGAGAAAATTGTCAAAAACGATTTAAACTTAAGAACGTAGCGTCTGTGCAAATTCAGAAAGTTGCAACATTCGACTCGTATCGTAAAAAATCAATTTAATTCCAAACAAATCATTCAGATATTACAACCTATAATCATCGATAATTTTCCGACGCATTCGTCTATTGTTGATATTTCATAATATTTTTTACTTACATATACCATGTACTTTCATATACATATCAGAGTCCGAAATTTGTGCTGCGTCTCAAATCCACCAAAAAAAGCCTTTAATTGAGCGCCAGCTAAAATCTTGAAACATTGAATATGATTTTAAGTGAACCAACCATATTTGAGCCCCATCTCAAATTTAAGCCGCGGCTAAAATTCTTTAAGTTCGGTCACTGGTCTAATTAGTTAATAAATAGCTGCTTAGAACAAGTACAAGGATGTTCAGAATAAACTGTTGCTGTAAGTTTGATCATGACCCTCTATTAAAAAGCAAGGTGAATGTCCGGTTCACAACAGTACCCTTGAAACCTTTATCTGACTCTAGTCAATAATGTGGAGGACAACGTCGTTTTCTAAGTTGATAAGTGTTCAATTCTGATAATATATGCTTTGTTTTCCTGCACCAGTACCCGAATTTAATGAATTTAAGCCGCGTCATAAATCCACCAAAAACCGGCTTCAATTTAGCACCGGCTTAAGTCTTGAAAAATTGAATACAATTTTAAGTGGAACCAACCATATTTGAGCCTCAGGACAATTATAGACTTGGGTATCCAATTCATATTTGAACTTTACAGGGTACTGTTGTAAATCTGACATGCGCACATATTAAATTAAGGGTTACTTGATATATTTAACATTTAAATTTAATTCCGTTTAATTGCTTGCTTTGAGTGAAGAAATTTGTAGTGCTTTAGGCTGAACACTGCATATTCTTCTATTGTTATGCTTCTTATATACAGGAGGTAATTAGGCCTGAAAGGATTTGAACAATAACATAGAGACGAAAGATCCATTATTTAACCGTCTGTATTATACTGGCGATCAGAGATCCAAAAGTTGCAAACTCACACGCAAAAATTCATAAGAATTTTGCAGATTACAAAAACGCTTTTGTGTTTTAAAATGTACATGTCCTTGTCCAGGGTTAAATCAATATAAGTAAGTTGGTAAAATAAAAAAATAAAAAGCACAGCGAAACTTTAAAGCCGAGCAAGTCTTGAAAAATGACATTTCATAGCAGTCTAGATCTATCTAAGAGTTATAGTCGGTAATTGTGATGGACCAAACCTCTGTAGAGTAAAAATAGTAGATGTTAGTTTCACAATTTTTGAAATTATATTTCGGTCTGGGTTGACCCTCGTCAGTTCTAACGAAATAAAAACCATCAAAATCGATTTTAAAAAATGTTAAAAACCACAAGAAAATAAACAAACAAAAAAAATTAATTAAAAAAAAATGGGCTGTCAAATGGGAAACGAACTCAGATCATGAGATGGAAAAAAGATAATTTGCAAATATTTACTTTTTCAACAACGTTTTAAGACAACTATTATTCCTTGAGATTGTTTCTGCCAGGAAGATTAAAACAAACTGTTTATAACTTTATATACGTATTGTATGTGTATAAAGTGGTGGTGGGGGTTGATCCAATTAACGATCCTTTTACTTAAATCGGGGGGAGGGCGGCTTGTTTAGGAGGGGTATTTAAACCTTTCAAAAAATTGGACATGAACAATAATATTTTTTTAATATCTAGAAGAGCGTATCATAATATTGTGGGACTTAGGGACTATTAAGTACTATCTAGATATGTCCAGAAGATTTAATTTCTGACGAAGACGGGTTGAGGGGGAGGAGACACTTTAAAGAACCCCAAGTATTCTGGAGAAGCATCAACCAAAAGTTTGAATTTACTAATAGAAAAAAAGAAAAAGTCGTTTAAATTGGTCTCTGTGTGTGGTTAAAACAGCGTATGCAAATTTTATACCAAAGACAAGAGGAGGGGTCCGTTATTTGTGTAAATATATCTGGTATCTGTTATCTAGTATCTGTATAAATATATCTGGTATCTGGTATCTAGTATCTGAATAAATATATCTGGTATCTGGTATCTAGTATATGTGTAATTATATTTGGTATCTGGTATCTAGTATCTGCATAAATATATCTGGTATCTAGTATCTGTATGAATATATCTGGTATCTGGTATCTAGTTTATGTGTAAATTTATCTGTTATCTGGTATCAAGTATATGTGTACATTTATATGGTATCTGGTATCTAGTATATGTGTAAATATATCTGGTATCTGGTATCTAGTATATATGTAAATATATCTGGTAACTGGTATCTAGTATGTGTAAATATATCTGGTATCTAGTATCTAGTATATATGTAAATATATCTGGTAACTGGTATCTGTGTAAATATACCTGGTATCTGGTGTCTAGTATATATGCAAATATATCTGGTAACTGGTATCTAGTATGTGTAAATATACCTGGTATCTGGTATCTAGTATATGTAAATATATCTGGTAACTGGTATCTGTGTAAATATACCTGGCATCTGGTATCTAGTATATATGCAAATATATCTGGTTACTGGTATCTAGTATGTGTAAATATACCTGGTATCTGGTATCTAGTATATAGGCAAATATATCTGGTAATTGGTATCTAGTATGTGTAAATATACCTGGTATCTGGTATCTAGTTTATGTGCAAATATATCTGGTAACTGGTATCTAGTATGTGAAAATATATCTGTTATCTGGTATCTAGTATGTATAAATATATCTGGTATCTGGTATCTAGTATGTATAAATATATCTGGAATCTGTTATCAAGTATGTATAAATATATCTGTATCTGGTATATAGTGATTATGTGAGATGAGATCTGCAAGAAGTCCCATCTTGGGCAACCCAGACCGCCTACATGACTATCCGACCCGTACCGGTAAGAAAAATATATGTATATGTGTAAATATATAAATATATCTGGTATCTGGTGTATAGATATTAACCTGATATGGGATCTGATATCATCAATGACAGGAATAGAATCAGTCTCTTGCCTCTCTTTCACAGATTTAGCGTCTTCCATCACCAATTCGTTCAGGTCTTCATTCCCAACAAACTAACAATTAAGAAGAATAAATTATTCTAAAAAACCTTTACAGTGGTTCTAAAATAAGTGTGAAATATTAAAGACTTTGCACCATCAAGATATAGAGATAATTTTTTTTTAGTTTTGTTTTATTAGGTTTCAATAATTCCATTTTATTGTGACAAATTTGGAAAATATTTAAAAAGAATAACAATAAGAAAGTAAAGAATGAATGTAGGGCTAGTTCATTTGTTAAAGAATTGTATTAAATATGAATGAATGGAAAACGTGATGAAATAAAACCAAATATTTTGTTTGACATTAAACTTAATATTTGTTTTCCAAGCAGCGCTATACAACAAATAACAATGCATGGAACCTATAGCGTCACGCCTTCAAACTTTCTTGACATCTATTTGAAAATTTAACCAATTATAGTTAAAATGTCGGAAAATTTTAATAGACAAGTTCACACTTTTTGAGATTTCGATTTGAAGACTTTCAGATGATCATTGATCTTCTGTTTTGTCTAATTCTCTTTAAGAATTACAGAACAAACTTTTAACATCAAACATATTGCTTTTGAAAATTACAGTGAGAATCAGAAAACTCCGGAATAGGAAGACGACTTATAGATTCGAGATTTATCTTTGAAAACTCCAATGAACACTAAACACAGCTATTGTGCAGTTTAAACAGACCCATTTACCTTATTTACCTTCCAGATAAGTGATTTGTTAAGCGTAAACATGTTATCTTCATCTTCCCCAGTTTTCTGGTTATCACTGTACTTTACAGTTTAAGCGAACTGGCTGAGTCTTGAATGAACTATAAAGGGACATTTATAAAGTTACATTTTGGAAACTAACATGGCCGACGTATTGTTTTACTTAACCGCGAAACATTTTATTACAAATTTCATAACCCTGGTTCAAATATAACATAAACCGCAATTTCCCCTTTGTTTCTTTGCAAAATATGATTAAATATAAACTAAATAAAAACAAAATGATGACAAACCATGAGAAAACTAATTTATGAATATTTCACCATGTGCATGTATGGAAGGGTGCTCAAAAATACAATGGGGAACATAAAACTGTGGATTAAAGGGACAGACCGGTTATGTAAGGTAGTTAAACTGAGTATGCAGTGTTGTGGACAATTTCTTTAGGATTCATTTGAGACATATATGATTATTGTTTAAAAGGCAGAAAATTTCTCATAACATATTATGTCACTACCCGCAAATGCATAGTTGTTATGTCACTACCCGCAAATGCATAGTTGTTATGTCACTACCCGCAAATGCATAGTTGTTATATCACTACCTGCAAATGCCTAGTTGTTGTCACTACCCGCAAATGCATAGTTGTTATGTCACTACCCGCAAATGCATAGTTGTTATGTCACCACCCACAAATGCATAGTTGTTATGTCACTACCCGCAAATGCATAGTTGTTATGTCACTACCCGCAAATGCATAGTTGTTATGTCACTACCCGCAAATGCATAGTTGTTATGTCAATACCCACAAATGCATAGTTATTATGTCACTACCCGCAAATGCATAGTTGTTATGTCACTACCTGCAAATGCATAGTTGTTATGTTAATACCCACAAATGCATAGTTATTATGTCACTACCCGCAAATGCATAGTTGTTATGTCACTACCCGCAAATGCATAAAAAACGTTTAAAATATTAATTCAAATCAAAATCAAAAGAAACTATGGATACTCTAGTCTGGACTAATGAGAAGGTTCCAATATTTTAAATCTTTATTCTCTGTAGAAGTTTGCTTTTAACAAAATTGCTAATTTGTTACCCTAGAAGAAAATATAAGGCAAAAACGATCGTGTTTTTGGTTCGTTTTTGCCTTATTTTTCACGAGGATAAAATCAAACTTCCACAGAATAAAGTTTTAAAATGTTGTCGTGAACGAATCTACCTATTGCCCATCACTATCTGCAGCCTCTTTAATTTCCATTTTACAATGGGTTTAAATCAAAAAGCAAACGCCGAACATTAGCTGCAGAAAAAATTAAAAGTTCAGAACCTGGAAAAGGGGCGCGAAGAAATCTGAATTTACGAATCTGGATATTTGTTTACGCACAATTAATTTTGTAAGCGATAATGGTGAAAACAATGAAAATATGATAATATCTCGTTATCTGTTAGCAGCATGGGTACGCAACGTTCACAAAAACCTAAGATTAGTACGAAAGATAATAATAATAACTATTGTTTAAAAGGCAGAATATGTCTCATAACATATTTATGTTTACACAATGATTAATATTTCANGGTACTACCCGCAAATGCCTAGTTGTTATGTCACTATACCGCAAATGCATAGTTGTTATGTCTCTACCCGCAAATACATAGTTGTTATGGCACTACCCGCAAGTAGTCAACACGTATTAGCCCACAGAAATACTCCTTCGACCTTCCCAATGAGCTTAAACAATTTACTATTTTTAGCACTTTTGGATATTTTTTTTAGCAAATATGAAATTGATATAGCAGAAAAAATAGATTTTTTGTTGTTGCTTATTTTCAAGTTTCAAACACATAGATTAGCTTAAAGTTGGTGTCGATAAATGTAATATGGAAAATTGACGATTCTTAAAAAATTGATGAAATTAATTCAAATAGAAAAAATTCGCCAAAATTTTAAAATTATTAAAAACTGCAACTTTCAAAACTTAAATTGTCAGTTGGAAGGTGGGGGGGGGGGGGCGTTATAAAATTGTTAAATTCTGCATACCTGTTCTATATTATCAGCTATGTACGCTGTACATGCATCTTCTAGCCTGGGTAAACTGTACAGCCGGCTACTCCGAAGTATTGGCAGTACAGTATCTGCATCTATGTACCGTATCAACCAGTTACCACATTCTCGCTTCAAACCTATTAAATGTACATTGTAAATACTTGATAATACTTGAGGTACCATATTTATTTGCGAGAGGTTGAGAATGTTTTTTTTACAATGCATGACGAGCATGCACTGCAACCTAAGATACGCACGCTCCCAAACAAACAACTAGCAGCATTTTGCGAATTTTTTCTCTTATTTCTTTAAAATGTAATACGTTAAACTTCTCGGGCTACAAAAAATTATAAGTGAGTTGGAGAAGTAAAACTTAAGGCCAAAGCGTTGGGACACTTTAAAGTTGAGGCTGTCTAAAAATTTGATGACTAAGTTTCAGAGTTGTTTATATCTCAGTGCATGTTTAAGTAATCGTTTTCCTGGTATTAAATTTCGGAAATGTGACATATGCCATCAAATGTAATTTAAGACAATAGATCAACTTCCTAAAATTTAAGGGGGAGTCAAAGAAGAAATCTCAATGATTATATTGAAATGTATAAAACACCCCTTAAATGCATAGTTGTTATGTCACTACCCGCAAACGCAAGTTGTTATGTCACTATACCGCAAATGCATAGTTGTTATGTCACTATACCGCAAATGCATAGTGTTATGTCACTATACCGCAAATGTCAAGTTGTTATATCACCAACCGCAAATGCATAGTTGTTATGTCACTATACCGCAAATGCATAGTTGTTATGTCACTGCCCGCAAATGCATAGTTGTTATGTCACTATACCGCAAATGCATAGTTGTTATGTCACTATACCGCAGATGCATAGTTGTTATGTTACTATACCGCAAATGCATAGTTCTTATGTCACTACTCGCAAATGCATAGATGTTATGTCACTACCCGCAAATGCATAATTGTTATGTTAATATCGACAACGCATAGTTTTTATGTCACTATACCGCAAATGAATAGTTGTTATGTCACTACCCGCAAATGCATAGTTGTTATGTTAATACCCACAACATACAGTTGTTATGTCCACTACCCGCAACTGCATAGTTGTTATGTCACTACCTGCAAATGCATAGTTGTTATGTTAATATCCACAACGCATAGTTATTATGTCACTATACCGCAAATGAATAGTTGTTATGTCACTACCCGCAAATGCATAGTTGTTATGTTAATACCCGCAACAGCATAGTTGTTAAGTCACTACCCGCAACAGCATAGTTGTTATGTTAATACCCGCAACTGCATAGTTGTTATGTTAATACCCACAACGCATAGTTGTTATGTCACTATACCGCAAATGCATTGNCTATATTACTACCTGGAAGCAGGAACATCTCCGCCACACTCATCAACTCCTGGATGTTCTCCTCTGTGCAAGTGCAGGTGTTTGTGTACACAAATACAAGTACATCACCAAACACTTAAAATTAAAATCTATATAATAAAGCTTTTCACTCATATGTAATTGGAGGCTAATAAGTTTTGCGAATGAAAACCCTATGAATCACCGTATTAAGCATTGCTCTCCATTTTATGCATTTATTAAATTCCTCTTTAATATCCATGCAGCGATGATTAAGAGATCAAGCTTTCAAGATTAGAGATATTCCACTCAAAAATACCGACCTCAGTTCACTTTATACTTTAGATTATCGATGTTTTCAAACTTTGACCTGGGCAACGCCAGGCAATTCAATAAGTTTCTCATAAAGGAACTCTTTATTTATATTCAATATATAATATAGTCAATTTTGAAGCTATTTCAATCTTTTTTTCCGTTTAGTGATAAACCGTTCTCCACGGACCATTCTAGCAAGAGGTGCAGGCATTTGATCATCTTTAATGTAATCAGAGACGAGCATGTATATAATGGGTGATTATGTTTAAATGGGGATATGAAGAGGAAAAGGCCAAGGAGAAGGGGCAGGGTTAAAAGTGAGTTGAGGAGGTACACCCTACATCCCTGTATTCCCTGAATTCCCCCTACGTCCCTGTATTCCCTAATTACACCCTACATCCCTGTATTCCCTAATTACACCCTACATCCCTGTATTCCCTAAATTCCGCCCACGTCCCTTTATTCCCTAATTACACCCTACATCCCTGTATTCCCTAAATTCCCCCCACGTCCCTTTATTCCCTAATTACACCCTACATCCCTGTATTCCCTGAATTCCCCCCACGTCCCTTTATTCCCTAATAACACCCTACATCCCTGTATTCCCTGAATTCCCCCTACGTCCCTGTATTCCCTAATAACACCCTACATCCCTGTATTCCCTAAATTCCCCCCACGTCCCTTTATTCCCTAATTACACCCTACATCTCTGTATCCCCTGAATCCCGCCTTCCGTCCCTATATTCCCTAAATCCAGCCCTGGGTCAATGTATTCCCTGAATCCACCCTTGCGTCCCTGCATTCTCTAAATCCACCCTACGTCCCTGTATTCCCTGAGTACGCTTCTGCTTCTGTGTTCCCTGAATCCACCCCTGTATTACTGTATTCCCTGAATCCACTTTCCACCCCAGCGTCTCTGTATTCCTGAATCCTGAATCCACCCCTGCATCCCTGTATTCCCTGAATGCGCCCCTGCGTCCCATGTGTTACTTGAATCCACCCCTGATTTCCTGTAATCCATAAACCCACCCCTGTATCCCTAAATCCACCCCTGCGTCCATGTATTGACTGAATCGACACCTGCAGTCCTGAATTCCCTGAATGTGCCCATGCATACATGTATAATCTAATGAGCTCCTACGGTCCTGTATTTGGATCCCCTAAATGCGCCCCTGTGTTCATGTATGCTCTAATGCGCTCCTGTATTCCCTAAATTCGTTCCTATATTACTACCTGGAAGCAGGAACATCTCCGCCACACTCATCAACTCCTGGATGTTCTCCTCTGTGCAAGTGCAGGTGTTTGTGTACACAAATACAAGTACATCACCAAACACTTAAAATTAAAATCTATATAATAAAGCTTTTCACTCATATGTAATTGGAGGCTAATTTTTAAACATTTTCAACATTCATAAACCTTCCCTGGAGTCATGTGTGGTCCCAAGCAAAATTTGGGCCTGATCGGTTCAGCCGTTTTGACGCTTTTTTATCGGAACCCATGAGTGGGGTGACAAAGGCTAAACAATGTTTAATTTTTGAAATTCAATGGGTATTGTCGAGTATTTGCGATAAAATCATAATTTAATCCAAAGAGCGGGTAAACGGCAGGTTTAACTATGACCATGAATAATACTAAAAACCTAGGCAACGCGCACCGGGTGCTCTATGGTTAGGTTAGGTTAGGTTAAGCTAGTAATCTATAGAATATCAGAATTACCCACAATAGTTAATGAGACTTTATAGACGACTGAAAGGAATTAATTCAGTCTGTTTCCCCACATCAATACCAACGAGGTTATAGTAAATAGATTGATGATGTACGCTAATCAATTATTAATTGTACAGGCCGCCATATACTCCACTTTCAAAGGTCAATCTTATTTCTGAAAATATTTAATTGGAGAATTTGTTTTCCTATTAACTATTAAAATCCACTGCACCTAGCTTTATCGTGTGCAGGGAGGGAGGGGAGGGAGGGCTTGGTGACGTCACTGAGGCTGGGAGACCAGTTTTGCGGGGCCTGGAGGTAATTCTGCAAATCCTGAGGTTCGGAGGTAATTTTAGCGGGGATCATGGCGCCTCTGCACCCCCTCCCTCGTGCAGGATCATATTTTTACAGGAAGACGTACTATTGCAGTCTTTTACAGAGCAATATTTCATCGTTTATAAACGGTTTTGAAAAAACTGAATGAAATTCAAGATACAAAACCTCCCCATACCATACACTTACTCCGAAAGCGCACTGCATATTTGATGTTTGTAATCTCTTTATATCCTTCATCAGTAAACTGTCCTAAGTGTACACTAAGGCTAATATACACGGACAGGTAGCTAAGATCCAGCCCTCCTGATCAATACGGTTCCCTTTCCTGTAAGCTGTTTATTTCTTCTATAATAAGACAAGACACTCATATATCCGTGTAGCAGGATAAACAGCTGAACCGAATGGGAAAATTTTTTTTAGGGAACCAGGGGTAAGAGAGTTCCCGGGGGAACAAAATTTGTTTTTCTCAAAATATTTTTCTGAAATATTCCATCGGGCAACAATTTACAATGTAGATTGGACCTTCAGATCTGTTCATTGAAAAAGGTTCCCACCTACATTTTGATCTCTAGAACTCTCAAAATTGGCAATTAAAGCTTGTTCTTTTATATTTACCTAACATAGGTTTTATGTTTTACAAACTGTATTTTAGGTAGAATACCATATAAAATTTAATGAATTTAAATGAATTTGGTCATTAAAGTCTTATCCATCGTAAGTAGCCTTGTAACTTTCATTTCTTTTACAATTTGTATTTAATGCAGAATACCAAATTGAACCTTCAGATTGAGGAATTCAATGAATTTTAGGTCGTCTTTAAAGTCTTATTCTTTGAAGATAGACCTGTAACTTCCATATCTTTTACAATCTGTATTTAGGGCAGAATCAATATTGACCTTTCAGATCTAGAAATTTGATGGATTTTTGGTCTTTGTTAAAGTTTATTTTTTTGTAAGATTCTTTAACTTTTATTTTATTTGAAAACCCTTGAAAAAGTGTTTGGAGGGAAGTACAGAATATTTTAATCCTCCTTCTTTCAAAAAGTCCAAAAAAACCTTTTAATTAAAAGTTTACTCCTGATTCCTGAATAAAAAAATTCTCACAGGCCAATTAAATATCAGACAGACAAATCAATATACATATTACGATCTCAGAGTTAAATTAAGACGTCTGCCGTGAATTTAGTCTATGAAAGGCCTTTTTAAAGATTTTCCAAAGAAAAAAAAAGTTTACAGTTGCAGGGAATCATACATATACGGAAACAGACAGTACAAATAACCTTGAGGTGAAACATGGCGGATGTTTATAACAGGAATGTTGGAAATGTCGTCTTCTTCATATTCACAGAAATGATCCTTGACAAAAATAAAATAATAATAATGATAGTAATAGTAAT